>NW_027097815.1:0-40000 GCF_019320115.1 Miscanthus floridulus | reverse complement strand
TTCCCATGGCCCTAGAAACTATGCCACTACAATGGTTTGACAAATTGAATCCAGGATCAATTCAGAAATTGGGAGGACTTGCAAAGAGCTTTCTGTGAAAATTTCACAGGTATTATTACACACCCAATCACCCACTGCAGAGTTAAAAGGACTCAAGCAGAAAGGAGGTGAAAGTCTCAGAAATTACTATCGATGAATTTGGCGAACTACGAGCTCAAGTACATGACATCACACAACGAGAAGTAATCGAAGCTTTCTCTCACGGAATCATGGCTAGGTGGCAATTTCAAGACTTCTGTAAAGAAAACCTAAGAAACAATGAAAAATTCAGACTGAACAGTAGAAAAGATGATCACCGCAGAGGAAAAGACACGAGAAACATTCCCGGATAGAAACAACTAGAGACAACCCGGACAGGCAAAATCCTCGAAACAACAAACATCAGGAAAGAAAGCATGGTCCTGAACAACACAGTAGCAATGGCTGACAAATCAAAGAAGTTTTCAAAACCTAGAAGATATGACGACATTGAGAACATACGTTGCCCCTTACACCCTAATGGAAAGCACACCATCGGAAATTGCTACACCTTCAACGAAAGATACATGAGAAAAGATAGCAAGGGGAACAATAAAGAAGACAATCAGAAAAAGAAGATGACAACCATGAAGACAAGGGATTCCAAAAATCCAGAGGGATAGTGGCAGTAACCTTTGCTGGGGTTCCAGACTCCAGAAGCAAACATCAGGAAAAGCTAGCATTACGAACCATCATGGCAGCAGAACTAGCTACACCAAGATATCTCAATTGGTCAGAGTATCCAATCCAATTTTCAAGAGAAGACCAATAGACCAGCGTAGGAAATGCAGGCCATTACCCACTAGTTCTAGATCCAACCATTGCCAGTATGACTGTTAAGAAAGTACTAATCGACGGAGGAGCCGGACTCAACATTATTTTTTCAGAAACCCGAAGGAAGATGGGACTACAACTCGCCGGGATGATCACACCAACAAGCACACCTTTTATGGCATAGTACCCGGCCAGGCAGTAATGCCACTTGGACAAATCACTCTACCGGTTACTTTTGGGACTCCCTTGAACTACCACATAGAATTCATCAAGTTTGAAGTCGCAGACTTCGATTCATCATATCACGCAATCCTCGGGCGCCCAGCACTAGCAAAATTTATGGCAATACCGCATTATCCATACCTGTTGCTTAAGATGCCAGGGCCTAACAGAGTTCTTTCCCTTTGAAGTGATTTAAAGCGTGCATTTGACTGTGATGTTCAGGCAATCCAAATTGCAGCAAAAGCACAGGCAAATGATGGAAGAAAAGAAATAGCCACTATTGCCGTAGAAATAAACCAAGAAGAACTAGAGATATTGGCTAAAAGACCAAGCATCCTAGCACCACCAAAAGAAGCCGACGTCAAGCAAATCAACCTAGGCATTGGTGATCCCTCAAAAACGGCAACCATCAGTGCCCACCTATCAGCAAAATAGGGAACTCGCGCTCACCAACTTTCTTCGGGACAACAAGGGTATCTTCACTTGGAAGCCGACCGACATGCCAGGGGTCCCAAGAGAGTTGGCTGAGCACAGAATTGATGTCAATGAAGGCTCCTAAGCCTATGAAGCAACTGACTACGACGATTCTCTCCCGACAAAAAGGCAGCAATTAAAAAAGAAATCACAAAGCTAATGGCAGCCGGATTCATCAAAGAGATCATTCATCCAGATTGGCTAGCAAACCCAGTTCTAGTACAAAAAAAGAATATGGACGAGTGGCGCATGTGCGTCGACTACACAGATCTCAACAAACACATGCCCGAAAGATCCGTTCGGGCTACCACGCATTGATCAGATAGTTGATTCAACGGCTAGATCTGCCCTATTATCCTACAATCAATCCAACGCAAAGGCTAACGCCGACTAGGACGTAGGGCTATTACTCGATATACGATCGAGGGCCCGAACCAGGATAAATCGACTATCTCTTGCGTTAACCATCGAGTTCTGCATACGCTGAAGCCCGGACATACTACCCCGGGTACCCCCGTGGAAGGCTATTGGTGGTAAAACATCGACAGAGACTTGGCAAAGTATAGGTGCATTTCATGGGGTGCATCACATTGGATTATGTCAATTGCCAAGTGGGTTAGTGAATACTATAGACCCAAATTCCCCCTCTCATGTTAGGTAACTAGATTTAATTTCTTGCAATTTCAATGAGCATCTAGTTTCTTTTCATGCCTAGGTTTGCATTTGCATGTTTAATCATTTGTCTTGCATATGCTAGGTATATCTTATGATAGGCTTGCTCGATTTCATTCTTAACCCTTAGAGCAAACCTATATGGTTTAAATTGTCTAGGAGCATGGCACATAGCTTGTTTTATAATTGTTCATCTAATATGTGCCAAAGTCTAAATTATAGATAATTTCTCCTGAATATCACTTTCAAAAATGATTCTCACATTCATGTGATGTCAGCTTTCAAGTGGTATTTTTTATTCTAAAATCAATGTGCATGTCTCCTACAAGTATTCTATACTTGTGTGCACAAATTTAGGGGGAGGTTACTCTACAAGTTGGATGCTTTGAGACTAACACCTTTTCAAGCTTATCATGTGTGTAGTAGTCTCATTGCAAGGAAAATGGAGTCCCCAGAGTTAAGCATCATACTTCAAATATACACCACCTATTGCAAGTGGTATAAATCAAATTAGTTTCCACATGTGGTATTTCTAAACCGATATCATCATGTTGATTTCACTTTGGTATTTATATGCTTTCTCCATGCATTATATAGATTAAACTCCCTTGAGCATTAATTTACCAATTATGCATAAACTACATTCTCCATCATATGTATGCATATAGGGGAGCTTAGTCTATGTAATGTGAGAGTCAAATTTTGTGACCTATTCCACTCCACATACAAAGGATCACAAAGTTTGACCCTTCCTTGTGCTACTAGTGTCTTCCTTTTTGGTGTTTGATTCCAAAGGGGGAGAATTTGTAGGACCAAAAGCAAGCCACAAGGGGACATTTCAAAGGGCAAGATAAGTTTCCAAAGATGTTTACATATGGTATCTTTTACCATCATATAACCTTGCCCTTTGCATTGCATCCTAGCAAAAGTAAATAGTTTTTAAATTCCAAAATTTTCATTATTTGCTTGTTTTGGTCGTGTTGTCATCAATCACCAAAAAGGGGGAGATTGTAAGGAAAATAGACCCTAGGCCCATTTACTTTGAATTTTAGTTTTTGATGACCAACACAACCAAATTGGACTAATAAATTTGCAAGTGATTGTTTTGTAGTTCAATAGGGTGTAAGACGTGACTTGGACGAAGGCGACGTGATGATCCGATGATCAACACCTCAAGAAAGACATGTGAAGATGAATAGAAGATATACAAGGTCAAGCAAAGTCCAAGCACTGAAGATTGAAACCAAGCCGGACGCAAGATAGCGAAGAAAGGAGCCCAGCAGAGGTGACCGGACGTGGCTCTATGAGTGACCTGACGCAATGGTGCTTGGCAACACTAGGCGTCAGCAGCTATGACCGAACACAGAGTAGCAGTGACCGGACGCTGAGCGAAGCAGTGATCGAATACACCGCTGACACTGTTCATCGTCACGGCAGTGTTTTCAGCATGACCGGACGTAGCAGACTGGATGACCGGACGCACGAAGTGCATCGTCCGATTGAGTCCAGAGAGGTTCCAGAGCGGCCCAATTGCGACCGAACGCGTCCAGTGGCATGTGACCGGATGCCATCAGCGTCCGATATGTTGATTGCGCCAAAGACCAAGTGACCATTGTGAGTGACTGGACGCGTCCGGTCAGGATGTGATCAGCGTCCGGTTAGTAGCAGAAAAGTGGGTTTCGTCCCCAATGACTACTTTCTCAGTGGGGCTTATAAATAGACCCCCAACCGATCATTTGAGAGGTGTGGAGCTGAGGAAACATACCAAGGGTGTTTATACACCATTTTAGTGATCTCCACTTGCATAGTGCTTAGTGATTGATTAGGTGATTAGCGTAGGTGCTTTGCGAAGTGCTTAGATTGATTAGACCACCGCTTATGCGCTTGCTCTAGGTTTAGGCCTAGTGTTTAGTGAGGTTTGCGTACCTCCTACCACTCGATGCTTGCACGCACCATTGTTGTACATCGGAGGGGCTTGTAGTCTTGCGAGATCACACCAACCGTGTTTGTGGTGTGGCCGCCACCGTGTACCGGAGGGAACAAGGCCCGTGGCATTTTGGCCGGAAGCTTGATAGTAAGACGGCAGGGAGCGGTCCGGGAGAGGCTTGCTAGAAGGTACACCAGAGACCCACTTGCGTGTGGAGAAGGCTCGGGGCTATCCACTGAGTTACCCGACAGAGAGCTTGGCCCTTGCGAGGGAGTCCTTACGAGGGGCTCCAACAAGAACTTGGGGGAAGCTTGCGCGCTTCTCGATACCTCAAAAAAATACTAGAGTCATCAACGGGAGTTTGCATATCTCTACCTTACTCTTTAGCTTCCGTATTTACATTATTTGCATAACTCCTTTTGTGGTAGAGATAACAACACACTAGCAAAACCGTAGTTGCACATCTGATAGTTTATCTTTTGCATAGGTTTTGCTAAGAATAGAAAAAGTGGCCATAGTTTAGAGTTAGAGTTTTAAGTTGCCTAATTAACCCCCCCCCCCTCTTAGGCGTCATGGTCCCCTTTCAGCTAGCCTTTTGGGTAGGCTTCTGGGCCTTTCCCTATTGGCTGAGGGTGCCACGAATGTAGCCATTCATGGTAGCACAATCCTTGAGGAGCTGCTTTGCTTGCCCCCCATGGAACAGGCAAGGGGCCTCGAGTGCCTTCTCAAAGTGTTTTGGGCGTTCACCTCGCGTGCGACATTGAGGTCTGGTGGCACGGTTGGCTACGGCCACCATCTCCTCCCCATGGTGCTTTTGGTCCTTGTTGCTCCTATCGTGGCGTCGCTGAGATGAGGCAGGGTCATCGCCACTGTCGCCTTCGCTGAGGTGACCGGTGGCCTTGGCTTTGCCACTAAAGTTGGCCTAGACCGCCTCCTCGCCAGTGGCGTACTAGGTGGCAATGTCTAGGAGCTCCCACGTCATGCGCGGTGTCTCATGGCCAAGCGCGTGGATGAGCGCCCGCAGGTCATGCTGCAGATGAAGGCGTTGATGATGTCGGCATTGGTGATGTTGGGGAGCTCGTTGCGCTTCTTGGAGAAACACTAGATGTACTCCAGGATGGTCTCGTTGGACCTTTGCCTGCAGTTGCAAAGGTCCCACGAGTTCTCGGCCTGAGTGTATGTACCTTGGAAGTGGCCGATGAAGACCGAACAAAGATCGCCCTAGCTGCTCGAGCCAAGCTCTGGTCGAGCTTGATAGAAGTAGGGGTAGGTACTGGATGGCAAAGTTGTCGTTGGACCCCCGACCTTCATGGCGAGGTGGTAGTCCTCTAATCAATGATCTAGGTTGGTCTCGCCGTCGGACTTGGAGATGTGCGTCAGTGGCCAGAAACGCCTAGGGTAGGGAGCCAGCCCATCGCTGCCCTAAATGTCGGGGGGCGAAGTGATCTGAGGCAGCGCCCCTGTCCCATCGCTCAGGGGTATGAGAGTACGCCTGAGCGTGGCACCTGGCTTCGATGGTGTCGCTAACGTCGCCGATCCGGTGGTGCGCGGGGGGCGCCGAGGAGAAAGGTCACGCCTTTGCTCCTACCGAGGCTTGGCACCCTGAGTCTGTGGCTGGTCGGAGCTGTTGCCGGAGGTGTCACCGCTGCTCCCCCTGCCTATAGGGCATGCATGTCGAAGCAGTCTCTGTTGGGAGTGGTTGTCATCTGGGACAGCTGGGAGACTGTGGCACGGTGCTGGGACCCCGAGCTCTCGGCCTGCTGCTCGAGAGCGATGCGGAGGAGCCACTTTGCCTCGTTCAGCCACTCGTTGGTCTTCGGGTCTGGTGTGTCGGAGATGCCTTCCAGGCGGCAGGCGGCGGCTGCCATGTTGTATGCTGCACGAGGAAAACATAGGCCACTAGGAGCCCCGTGCGGGCGTTGTCATCATCGCCGAGAGGGTGCGTGGCTTGTTGCCACGCAAGGTCCCGCCTTTGGCGCTTGAGCTCTGCCTCAACGGCCTCTAGGTCCACCTACCAAGCCCACAGGTGATCCTCCTTCTCCTAGAGGTAGGCCATGCGGCTGCGGGGACTTTGGTCCGATGGCATGAGCCTAGGTGCCTCCTCGGCAAGAACTTCGCCATTGATGTGGTAGCACATGTGGGGTGGTGCACAGCAGTCGATGTCGTCGGAGTTGTACTCATTCCCTAACAAGATCTTGAGGAAGGTGTGCAGCGATGGGACGTCGGTCTCTGCTGCGCCGGAGAGGATGGCGCGCTGCGGAGCCTCACAACTGATGAGGTGCTCTCGCTCCATTTGGAAGGATGCCGCCGCGTTCTAAATCCCAAAAGGCAGGTTTGGGAGGTAGTACCAGAAGCGATCAGGAGGCAGGAGCACCTCACCGGTTGTGATCTAGTGGTGGACGTTGGCCAGCAAGTAGAACATCTAGCGGCGGTCCGACATGGTGGGGTTCGAGCCCAAACCACGCCAGATCTATCAGGCAGGACCTCGAGATCTGCTCCCAGAAGTCCTAGTGGAGGGGGAGACGCTGGGGGCTCATTGCCCACCGGCGTAGCCCCGTGGAGTAGACGAAGCTCGCCGTAGCAGTCGGCGACATAGGCTAGGCTCCCAAAGTTGAGGACCTGACCCGAAGCGAAGGCGTCGGCCATGACGGAGAACTCGCTGGGGAAGCAAACTCCACCGTCTGGGGCGGTGCCGCTTGCTTTGGCGACGAGGCGAGGGGCTCTGGCCACCGTAGAGCCTGAATCACACTTGACGCTGCCCCCTACCTAGCACGCCAGCTATCGTACGGTAGGAACTGCGACAAGCATTGTTGTTTGAGTCGGTGTTAGAGTACGTGTCTCAGGTGGTTCGGGTGGACTCAAGAACACAAGAATTACAGAGATGACGCAATGGTTTATCCTGGTTCGGGCCAATCGATGCCCTACGTCCAACAGCCGATGATCCTTATACTTAAAAGCACCCAAAATCGGGGGGTTACAATAGGGTTGTAGAGAGATTTGGTAGGGGGTTAGCTCAGTGCTAATCCTAAAGTTGCCTCGCCGTCAGTGGAGTCTTCCTCTTGTCAGAGAGGAGGAAGACGATGTGATGCGGTGGAGGAGCTCTCAGTGCCCCTCTCTGGGTTGCCTTGCTCTCGATGCTGAGCAAACGCCAAGGAATGGAATAGAGTGGAATGATCTGTCTTCTGGTGATCGTTCCCCCTAGGTCCGACCTGATCCCTTATATAATGAGATAGGTTAGGTAAATGACGGTTTGGGGGAACTAGTCTACGGTCTACATGCGCCGAAGTCTAGGAGGGCCTTGCAGCGACATGTTGTGGACCATGGCGGTGTCGTGGAGCCAAAGAAGCCTTGGGCGTCGTCCGGCTGCTCTGTTCTGACACTCTGCGTGTCAGGCTATGCCGGCTTGGACCAGCCTCCCCCAGGTGGACCTTCTGAGTCTTCTTGGAGGTGAAGGAAGTCGGCTTTAGGGACTAACGTGCGGGCCCGAGGGCCTCCGAGTCCCTGGAAGCTGCGGGGAAGCTTTTGTCTTCTTGTGTCACGCCCCGTGCGTGACCTTGTCGGGAAAGTGGACGGCAATGCCGTGCCCAAGGAACAGCGCTGGGGAGCCCCTGAGCCTCAATAGCTCGGGGCGTGTCTTCTTGTGCGCGGGCCTTGGCTGGCGTCGTTGGCGGGGCAGGAGCCAAGGGCCGAGCCGGAGTGCTGTTATAGATCAGGAGCCTCAGGGCTCGGGCAAGCCCCCGAGCCCCAAGCGGCCAAGCGGAAGTTGTGGCAGAGTCAGGCTTAGCTGGGTTTCTCCTCAGAGCGTACCCGATGGGTATAGCCCCCGAGCCCCTGGGCGATCCTGGAGGGGTCGATCGGGGGTCTTCATCGTTCGGGAACCATTGGATCCGAGGCTTAACATACCCATATGTTAGGATCTCGTCAGACGGTCTAAGCATCATAAACTTGGGCCTTCACAACATTTGCCTTCTCAAGCTGCTACATCGCCTTTTCTGTTCCTAGGAGTCTGCCTGGGCGTGCTGGGTCAGACAGCGTGCTTCTCTGGCTTCTCTTGATGGCGAGTTAATCGGCGACCACTGGAGCGTTCTGCATTATCTACTGCCCCTATATCAAGCAATAACAGTGGTGGAACTCGGAGATGGTCTGGACACCTCCTTTTGGTATGATGCCTGGTGTGATGATGACGCTTTAGCTGACAGATTTCCGGCAATACATAGCCACTGCACGAAGAAACAACTTTCAGTTGCCCAGGTCCTTGACTCAGGTCTCACTAATTCAAGACTTTTTGTACCTCAGCTATCGGCGCAAGCTTCTGCAGAACTCAGCCAATTGCAGACCATTGTCAGTCAGGTGGTGCTCAGCAGTGCAAGGGATAATCGTCGTGGTCCGTTCTGCCTTCCCCAAAGCAAACTAGACTCGGGGAGTCTCTATCGCCTGCTGCAGTCTAAGGACGCGCGTCCTCATCCCGCTGCCAAATTCATCTGGGAAACCCGTGCACCCCCACGGGTGCAGTTCTTCATTTGGCTAATGGTTCATGGCAGAGTTCAGTGCCGAACAAACCTATTCCGTGAGACGATTGTTAATTCACCTATATGCGAAGTCTGTAGGCTCTCAGATGAAACAGGTGAGCACATTGCCTTCCAAGGCCCCTTTGCGGGAGTGTTCTGGGAAAAGCTAGGGATTCAGTCAATCACAAATAACGACTGCATATTTGATCTAAGCTGTCCGGATCACTTCCCCAAGAAACACTTTCACAACTTTTGCAGCACTTTGCTACTGGCATATGTGGAAACATTGGAATTCAGTTGTGTTCAGAGAAGAGTTCTACACACCCCGACAGGTCTTCCTACTAATGCACAATGATGCAAAGCTTTGGAGATCTCGATTACCAAAGAAGGATAAGGAGGTAGCTGATGTTTGGTCCAGCTGTTCGGCTGATAGATATGTGCACTGTAGCTCGTATGATTATGGATGATTGAATAGTGTTATGTGAGAGAGAATAAGCTGAAACAATCCGAAACCATCAATGATATAGAAAATCAGGTGGGGAGCCTTTCCCCGTTGATAGTTTTTTTTTTATCGTCTCAACCTTTTTATTTAAGTTATAGTATAAACTCACGCACCAACTACACTATACCATAGACGCACATATTAAATCTACAGCCCATACCTAGGTCTAAAAGGTACACAGCTGAGAGAGATCAAAGTTGAAGCCTAGAAAAATCTAGGCACGGACGAAACACACGCAGGATCCAACTCGGGAGGACTGCTTGCACGCCGCCACCTAGCTAACCGAGGCACCGAGCCTTGTTCGGTCCTCATAGCTGTGTTAATAATCGAACCTGTTGGAGTATGGACTGTAGTCAACTAGTCATCGAGATGAATGAAAAAGAAGCTGCCAGGCAAAAAGCCTAGACTAGCGTGATTTTTTTTTCATAGTTTTTTATCGCTAACCGTCCTTTTTGCGTTCTTCATGGTGTAGGTCTGGAGGAGGTATCATCTGACGCAATCATCTTCATGCATGGGGCGCGTCGTCCCCTAGGAGATTAGAGAAGATGGTGAAGTTCTTTTAACAACTTGCTTCAGGAAGAAAAAGCTCAATTAAACAATAACCACAATGACTTTGGTACTTTGATTGGCTGCACTTCAATTCTCCCTTATACATGTATAATAGAATAGCTAGGAAATTGTACCCGACTGATGCTTGGGGCACCGTCAACACTAGCAGGGGTGATTAAATAGAACTAAAATGTGCAATAGCTAATTAGTCACCATTTAGTCTCATTTAGTCATTTTTACCCAAACGCTATAACTAAATGAGATTAAAAAATGCATTAGCTAACTAGTCACCCAAATGTTGCTAAATAGGACTAAAGCCCACCTTTTAGTCATGCTGCCTTACCTTTTAGTCACTTTGGATCAAACATCCTGACTAAAAGGGTTAGTCTTTTTTAGTCCACCAAACCAAACAGGGATGATTAAACTTTATGAGCTGGTTTAGATTACTTTAGGAGATGTGAACCAAACACGCCCTTACTCGAGTCTAACCGAGCTTCGTTGATGTAGTCAAACACAACTGGTGTAGTGTAGTAACTTTGGGGGTGTTTGGCACGGCTCCTCTTGAGGGGCTCTTTCGGAGGAGCCAGAGCCATTTTGGAAGAGCCACAATTTGTGGCTTCTTCAAAACGGCTCCGACTCCTCTATTTTTTACTGAAAAATGGCTTCTTCATAAAAACGTTTGGCAGAACTTCTCTGGAGGAGCCAGAACTGAACCCGAAGAGGAACCCTGCCAAACAGGCCCTTTATGTAGTGAAACAACTTTGATAATCCATATGGCGATGACCGAGCTGATTGTGTAAAGATGACGTCATCGTGCCTGATGGAGGGAGACGTCTGACGAGGATTGGTCCAAGCAGCACCGCAGCACCCACATGTCTTGGCCTGAAGACAACCCGTGATGAAGAGTGCTAGCAGTCAAGGAATTGCTCCCAATTACCGGTGTACGCCAGCGATTGGGATGGAACAGACTATATGGTGACGAGTGAAAATTTTAATTGGCTAGCTTCGAAATTCTCTGTCCTAGGGGCTTTCTACGAGTGTGTTTATTTGCCTGGATGAGATACTAGGCCAGACTGGCGGGCTACAATATAGCTTGTTCGTTTGCCTAGAGGGTCTCCAGCTTTCTTTAGAGAAACAATTAAGGAGGAACCCTAGTGAAAGCATCTAGGCTCCTAGTTGGGTTTCGGTGATTAATGATAATACGTGATTACTGTGACTAACGTGTGTTTTGCAGAAACAATTAAGTTAGGTCACGGTAATGGCGATCGATTGGGCAATTATGGTTGTCATGCCCCTACGATGGAAATCGTTTCGGTTTTCAAAGGAGGGACGACAAGGTTAAGGATGAACTAGTTCTAAGTGTCGATTGGAGTTGGAGAGACACTTAGAGTAGTTTAGGACTTTGTTTTTTCTTTGACCGCACTATTAAGGGGGTATGAACGGGTAGCTTGACCTAGGTGAGTCTAGTGAGCTAGGTGTGGTGCACACTTGTTAAAACTAGCACTAGGTAGCTCCACAACAGCCCTTTGATCCAATGGAGCAAACTTCATTCACATATGATCGAGAGTTGGAAGTGAATGGAGGGTCAAATACTGACCGGGCGCTGGCTCCGGTGTGACCGGACGCTGCCTCAGGGTCCGGTCAGTTCATTTGACCAAGGTGAAAGCGTCTGGAAGTGACCGGACGCTGCGAGGTCATGTCACCGGACGCTGAGGGCCAGCGTCCGGTCGACTCCAGTAAAGTCCTAGAGAGGGAGAATCCTGATCGGACGCGTCCGGTCAATGCTGACCGGACGCTGATCAGGTTCCGGCTACTGACCGGACGCTGCTCAGCAAGTGACCGGACGCTGGGGGTCCAGAGTCCGGTCGACATCGGTAAAGTTCCAGTAAGGGGAAAACGTGACCGGACGCGTCCGGTCAACACTTAACCACTGGAGTTCGGGGTGTACTGACCGGTGCGTCCGATCAACATGACCGGAGCGTCCGGTCACCCCGCAGAGGCACATAACGGTTTATTTTTCAGCCGATGTTATAAATACAACCTCCGCTCGTGTGTGGGGGTACTTTTGCTCATTTCAACAGCTGAGAAACACCTTAGAGAGTGCCAAGAAGAGCAAGGTCCTAGTGAGGTGATTGAGATTTGAGAATCCCAGAGAGAGCCCTCATTAGTGAAGATCAAGAGTAGCAAAGTGTGCATCCACCGTTCTCATTAGGCTTGTCGTGGTTAAGTGAGAGTTCATGCTTATTACTCTTGGTGATCGCCATCACCTAGACGGCTTGGTGGTGATTGGAAGTTTGGTGATCATCCGGCGGAGCTTGTGGGTGACCCAACTCAAGTTGTGAGCGGTTGTGGGTGATTCACCATGACGGAGTGTCAAAGAATCAACCCGTAGAGAGCACTTGATCCTTGCGCAGATCAAGGGGGAGCTACACCCTTGCGTGGGTGCTCCAACGAGGACTAGTGGGGAGTGACAACTCTCCGATACCTCAGCAAAACATCGCCGCGTTCCTTCTCCTCTCTTTACTTTAAGCATTTACTTTGAGCAATTCAATTCTTGTCTTTTACATTCCTAGAATTGCCATGCTAGAGTAGGATTGGAACTTATGGTGCTAAACTTTTGTACGTTAGATCAATAGAAACACTTTCTAGGCACAAGGGGTTAATTGGGCTAACCATATAATTTAATTATTGCAAAGAAATTTGTAATTAGTCCAATTCACCCCCTCTTAGGCATCTTGATCCTTTCACCTAGCAAACGATACCTAAAATTGACAGGCCATAATGACTCCACAGCTAGCTGTCACTTGTGATTGTTCTTATAGCTTATTTTCATAATGACATATACATTGGCAATTTATATGCAAATTTACTTAAGGTTATTTTCATAATAAATGATGCAGGTAATTTATATATAGTTTTTATAATGATGGAGGTCCATAAATTAGATACAGATTTATGGGTCACTTTAGGTTGATTTTAACATAATGGCAGAGACGAGTAATCTTTTAGAAAATAGAATATATTTATTGGCTATTATTTTCAATAATTATTATTAAAGCCTTTTAAATTAATTGCCACATGTTTCTAATTTCTACGAGAAGTAGCATGCCTTTTAAGGATTAAATAGTTACTTAACCTTGAAATATATATGTATCCATTGTTCACTACCAAAAATAGTGCAAAACAAATAAACCAGTCTAACCTATATATCTACACCATAACTTTGTTAACCCAACATGACCAAACTTAGTTGCATGTTGTTTGTGGAAAAATGGTCACATCATCACGATTTCCTCAAAGCTTCCTGAGTTCCTGTTGCATATTGGTGGTCACTGGTCAGAACTCTCACTCAGTAGTTGCTCGCTTACTGTAGGCCGTGGGATGCTGAATCGTTTTCTAACGTGATTGTGACATTGAACTGATTTCTTGTCTCATTTGGTCTTCAATTTGATCCAGATGCTGTTGGTAGCTTAGTAACTGGTGAAAATGCATGGTGACCGAGGGGCGCCCACGGGAGAGAGGAAGGGGACACTCTTTTTTTTTCACGAGTCCTCCACACGCCTGTGATCACAAGAGGAGCGGCTAGTGTTAAGGGGCAACGGTCTTTGTATGGGGCTGAATATGTTTACAGCGCTATCGTTTACGGACGGGGGCAATCAAACACAAAACAATGTAATCCTTTGACGTTGTGAACTATTTAAGGGCCAAACACATCGAACCAAAATAGTTCCTTAGTCTTTTTTTAAGGGCGTAACACTTACTACTCCGTATCATAAAAGAAAGAGTCTCGTGGGGAGTGGCGACTCTCCGATACCTCGGCAAAACATCGCCGCGTTCCTTCTCCTCTCTTTACTTTAAGCATTTACTTTGAGTAATTCAATTCTTGTCTTTTACATTCCTAGAATTGCCATGCTAGAGTAGGATTGGAACTTAGGATGCTAAACTTTTGTATGTTAGATCAATAGAAATACTTTCTAGGCACAAGGGGTTAATTGGGCTAACCATGGGATTTGATTATTCTAAAAAAATTTGTAATTAGCCCAATTCACCCCCTCCTCTTGGGCATCTTGATCCTTTCAATTGGTATCAGAGCCTCGTGCTCACATATTTAGGCTTAACCACCTAGAGCAAGATGTCTCATGGGGATGGACCTCCTACTATCTTTGAGGGAGATGATTTTCTTTATTAGAAAATTCGCATGGAGGCGTATCTAGAAGCTCTAAATGTTGGTATTTTTAGAGCCGCCTCACAAGGCTTCCTAAAACCTCAGGATGCTACTCACCTATAAGGCGATGAGGTGAATTACGAGAAGTGGAATGTAAAGGCTTGAAACACCATCTTTAGAGGCCTTTGCAAAGATGTGTTCAATCGGGTGAGGAACCACAAAGACGCACATGCACTATGGTCGGACGTTTGTGCGCTCCATGAGGGAACTAAGAGTGAGCGTGAGGAACACTATCATCTTGTCATGAAAAAGCTCAACTCATTTGAAATGCTTCCTAAAGAATATGCTAATGACATGTATTCACGTTTGAATGTTCTTGTAGAGGAAGTCAATGGGCTTGGACTCACTCAAATGCAACCATCCGATGTTGTAAGAAAGATTTTGAGTGTCCTCCCCATTGATAAATATGGGCATATCGTGACCGTACTTCATCAAGGTGATCTTTCCACCGCTACACCGACACAAATCTTGGAAAAGATCAATGCTCATGAGATATACATGCACATCATGCCACAAGATGGCTCATCCTCTACCAAGAAGAAAGATAAGGACTTAGCATTCAAAGCTAGTCAAGAGAAGGGTAAAGCAAGACTTGAGTATGAGAGCTCAAGTGATGATGAAGTTGATGATGAAAGTCTTGCTCTCATGGTGAAGAAGACCGCCAAGATGCTAAAGAAGCTCAACAAGAGTGGCATCAAGTTTGATGGCAAGAAGAAGTTCTTCACTAGTTCTAGAAGGAAGCCAATCTCCGAGATGGATTGCTTCAATTGTGGATAACTTGGTCATCTAGCACACCAATGCACTAAGCCCAAGAAAGACAAGTTCAAGAACAAATACAAGGGCAAGAAAGATGACTCAAGCAATGAAGAAAAAGAAGAGAAGAAGAAGAAGAAGCCATACAAGAAGAGAGATGGCAAGAAGAGGGACTTCCACAAGAAGAAGAAGAGTGGAAAGGCATACATTGTCGATGATTGGCTCATGGACATTGATTCATCTAGTGCCTCATCCGATGATGATAGTGACAATGAGAAGGTGGCCACAATTTTTATCAACGCTTCATCATCTTCATCGCCACCACTGCCATCATCCTCTACACACCTATGCCTTATGGCCAAGGGTGACTGCAAGGTATCGAACAATGATGATAGTAGTGATGATGAGCATGCTAGTGATGATGATAGCGATAGTGATGATGAAGAATATGAATCACCTTCTTATGATGATCTTGCTAGATTGCTAAAACAATACACTAAGATCATTATAAAAACTAGAGCTAAGAATGAAAAGCTAGAGGCTAAAAATGATGCACTTTTAGCAAAATGTGATATAGCCGAAAAGGCTAGTGTTGAGCTTAGAGAAGCAAATGATGCTATATCATCCAAACTCAAGGAGCTCAAATCTTCTAAGAAAGAGCTTAAAGAAAAACATGATAAACTTGAGAGAACACATAATGAGCTCATCACTAGCCACAACAAGCTAAGAGAAGAATATACTACTCTTAAGGTTAATCATGATAATCTTATTATTGCTCAAGAATTCTTATCCAATGAGCCACATGATGCTACTAACGATGTTGTTAAGATTGATATAGCTATATCATGTGATGACTTGATTATTGAGAGCATTGAGTAAAGTTCTAGTACCAAGGGCAAGCAAGTGGTTGAAGCCGATGACTATGATGAGTTTGTTAAGCTCAAGAATGACAATGAAAAGCTCAAGAAAGATCTTGAAGAACTCAAAACCACCAAGTCTATTGTGCTAGAAACCATTGTTCATGATGATGGTTTGATCCTTGAGAATGAGAAGCTCAAAGATGAGAACAAGAAGCTCAAGGAAGAGAAAAACAATGATGCTCTCAAGGAAGAAAACAAGAAGCTTAAGTTGGAGAAAGAGCATCTTAAGATTAGATTGAGCAAGTTCACTAGAGGCAAGCATCTTCAAAGTGAGCTACTAATGAACACCGTTATGAAGATGGATAGAAGTGGCATTGGGTACTTGGCAAATCAAGAGAAGAAGGCTCAAGCTCAACAACAACATAAGTCCAAGCCAAAGCCAAAGAGATGTTTTGAGTGTGGACAAGAAGGCCACTTTACTCATGAGTGCCAAGCTCCATCACCACAACCCTTGTCCAAGCATGCTAGACCTTTTGCCTTCAATGCTCACTATATGCTTAGCAAGGATTCTAGTGGAAAGATAAAAGTGATGTTCTTAGGTCCTCCTAACAAGAATAGGCCTAAGAAAATTTGGGTTGCAAAGTCACTTATTGAGAAGGTGAAGGGCCCTCAACAAGTTTGGGTTTCTAAAGCTTGATCTCTTGTGTGTAGGTGAACTATAAGACCAGTGGAAGTCATTGGGTTATTGATAGTGGTTGCACACAACATATGACCGGTGATCCTCGTATGTTCACGTCACTAGATGAAGAAGTAGATGGACAAGAAAGAATCACATTTGGAGATAACTCAAAGGGCAAGGTCAAAGGATTGGGCAAAGTGGCTATATCAAATGATCATTCCATCTCCAATGTGCTATATGTTGCTTCATTGAGTTTCAACTTGCTATCCGTTGGACAATTGTGTGATCTTGGCTTCCAATGCTTGTTTACCGAGAAGGAGGTTGTTGTATCCAAGAAGGATGATGATCATGTGATATTCAAAGGATTTAGATACAACAACCTATATCTAGTGGACTTCGCCTCCAAAGATGCAAACTTGAAGACATGCCTATTCACTAAAACAACACTTGGGTGGCTATGGCATAGAAGACTTGCTCATGTTGGGATGAGCTCACTCAAGAAGCTAATGAAGAATGATTTGGTGAGAGGGTTGAAGGATGTGAAGTTTGAGAAGGACAAGCTTTGTAGTGCATGTCAAGCCTGCAAGCAAGTTGCAAATACCCATCTAATAAAAGCTTTCATGTCAACCACAAGAGTGTTAGAACTCCTTCACATGGACTTATTTGGACCAACAACATACAAGAGTTTGAGAGAAAATCTTTATTGTCTTGTGATTGTTGATGACTATTCAAGGTATACATGGGTATTCTTCCTTCATGATAAATCTGAAGTTGCATCTTGCTTCAAGAAGTTTGCTAAGAGAGCACAAAATGAATTTGAAGTGAAGCTCAAGAAGATAAGAAGTGACAATGGGAAGGAGTTTGACAACACAAACATAGAAGCTTATTGTGATTAAGTTGGGATCAAGCATGAGGTCTCCGCAACATATACTCCTCAACAAAATGGTGTAGTTGAGAGGAAGAACCGGACATTGATCACTCTTGCAAGAATAATGCTTGATGAGTACAACACCTCCGAAGCTCTATGGGCGGAAGCAATCAACACCGCATGCTATGCATCCAACCGACTATTCCTTCAAAAGTTCCTTGGCAAGACACCTTATGAGTTGCTCAATGGGAAGAAGCCAGACGTCTCCTTCTTTAGGGTGTTTGGTTGCAAATGCTACATCTACAAAAAGCAGCAACACCTAGGGAAGTTTCAAAGACATTGTGATATTGGTTTTCTTGTTGGTTACTCATCAAAGTCCAAAGCATATAGAGTATTTAATCATGCCACCGGCTTAGTTGAAGAAACATATGATGTGGAATTTGATGAATCTAACGGCTCCCAAGGAGCACATGAGAATCTTGATGATGTAGGTGATGAACCATTGAGGGAGGCTATAAAGAACATTCTGGTTGGAGACATCAAGCCTAAAGATGATGAAGATGATATACAAGTGATTGATCCACCTTCTTCATCAAGTGTGCCACAAGATGGTGATAAAGATGGGAGAGTAGAAAATGAAGATACTCATGTCTCTCATGAACAAATGGTGGTACAAGCACAAGATGTTGATGCTCCACAACCTCTCCCTCAAGTGGTCAATAGAAGAAATACACCTCTACTCCAAGATCATCCACAAGATCTCATCATAGGGAGTCCATCAAAGGGTGTAATGACTCAATCACAAAAACTTGCTTCATTTATTGCTCATCACTCTTTTGTCTCTTGCTTTGAGACTACTAAGGTAGAAGAAGCTCTTCAACATCCGGATTGGATAAATGCAATGCATGAAGAGTTGAACAACTTTACCCGCAATGAAGTTTGGACTCTTGAAGAGCGGCCAAAAGGTGCAAGAGTCATTGGAACAAAGTGGGTGTTCCAAAATAAGCAAGATGATCAAGGTGTTGTTGTGAGGAATAAGGCAAGACTAGTGGCAAAGGGGTCTCTCAAGTTGAAGGTTTGGATTTTGGAGAGACCTTTGCACCGGTTGCAAGATTAGAAGCCATCCGTATCCTCCTTACATATGCATCACATCATGAAATAAAACTTTATTAGATGGATGTGAAAAGTATATTTTTAAATGGCTTTATTAATGAACTAGTCTATGTTGATCAACCTCCCGAGTTTGAAGACTCTAGATATCCTAATCATGTTTATAGGTTGTCTAAGGCATTATATGGGCTTAAGCAAGCCCCAAGAGCTTGGTATGAGTGCCTTCGGGACTTCCTCATTGAGAAGGGCTTCACCACTAGGAAGGTCGACACCACACTATTCACCAAGAAGCTTGATGGGCATATCTTCATTTGTCAAGTGTATGTTGATGATGTCATCTTTGGATCATCAAATGAAGATTCATGCAAAGAGTTTGGTGAATTGATGTTGAAGGAGTTCGAGATGTCAATGATTAGAGAGCTTACATTCTTTCTTGGTTTTCAAGTCAAGCAAATGAGAGAAGGGATTTTCATCTCTCAAGAGAAATATATTAATGATATTATCAAGAGATTCAAGATGGATGAATGTAAGCCAATCAAGACACCAATGCCAACTAATGGACATCGATATTCCAAAGGAGCTATATTTGAATTAGTTAGCTATTCCGATTCGGACTATGCCGGTTGCAAAGTTGATAGAAAGAGCACATTCAGAGGGTGTCATTTGCTTGGTAGATCACTTGTGTCTTGGTCCTCCAAGAAACAAAATAGTGTGGCTTTGTCCACCACCAAAGCGGAATACGTTGCCGCTTGTGTTTGTTGTGCACAAATACTTTACATGAAACAAACTTTGCTAAACTATGGTGTAGTTCTAGATAAAGTACCTCTATTGTGCGACAATGAAAGTGCGGTAAAACTTGCAAATAATCCGGTTCAACACTCTCGCACCAAGCACATAGATATCTGCCATCACTTTCTTAGAGATCATGTTGCTAAAAATGATATATCACTAGAAGGTGTAAGGACCGAGGATCAATTGACGGATATCTTCACTAAACCGCTAGATGAGGCAACATTTTGTAGATTGCGGAATGAGCTCAATGTGCTTGATTTTAGTAACTTCACTAAAAATGAGCTTGTGTTGTCCCTTGCATTGCATTGTAATATACAACATGTTTAATGTTTTGTAATGCATATAGGGCTTGTCTAACATGGTTAAGATAACCGGTGAAAAGCGTGTGGAGAAGCTTAACCTTGGATCAAACTTGACAAGCAACTAGATTTACTTACAAGTATTGCATTGCATATGCATGAATGTTGTTTTGTCATTTGTCTTCAAATTGCCCTCTTATTGCCTATATTCTTAAAAAGAATTATAGCCTAAGGCAAAATATTTTGAAAAACTTGAGGGGTTGAGAGAGGTCACTCATATCAGTCCCAATTGGTGTTTATTTTGATCTTATTCAAGTTGGGACTTGATTGGGAATAGGCAGCACGAAGGACTTTGAAGATTTGCTGAAGAAAGAGTGACCGGATGCTGCATCGGACTCTGGAGTCCAGCATCCGGTTAGTTCATAGGAGGTGAACTTGCTGTGAAGGAGTGACCGGACACTACGTTTTAGCGTCCGGTCAGAAGGTTTTTAGCGTCCGGTCGTTTGGAGAAGACGAAGGCTGTATTGACCGGACTCTAGCTACGTCCGGTCGGTGTCCACCGGACGCGTTCGGTCACGATTCCAGAGGATTTGGACCTCTCTGAAATCGACCGGATGCTGGGTGGCAGCGTCCAGTCGTTACCACCGAAGCATCCGGTCAATGGGGAACGTGCGTTTTCAGGACTCTCACTCCGTTTCCTTTTTCATCCTGCGGGGAATCCTCTTATAACCGAAAGCAGCCGCGCACCTTGATCTATTCCGCCACGCCTACCAACCCTAGAGTTTCCGCCTTCTCGAGCTGTCGCAGAACCGACCAATTTATAAGAATACAAGTATAATGGCAATCCGCAAGCGGTCGCACTGTCATACTTGAACCCATATAAACCCGGTAGTCCGTCGAGTACCACGACGGGTCTCGATAAACGATTTACAACAACCAAGATCGTACAGGATTCAACATACATGCCACATATTACATAAAGTTCACAGATACTTTTCGTCATCAGAGTACGAATAAAAGTTATTACAAAACAAGTTTGATAAACAAAGCGGAAGCAAATAAGTTCGAGATAAAGTTTTCCAACATAGTTTAATACAGTGCCAAACCAGATCACGGTCCACAAAAGCAAGGATAGGAATTACTAAGGAAGCCTGCCCAAGGCTTACTCCTCATCCACAGCGGGATAGAAGCAACTCTTGCAATAACCATGATACACAGTGCCATCTGCAACAATGGGAAAATAAACCCTGAGTACGAGAAGGTACTCAGCTAGACTTACCCGTCATGAACCAGAAATAAAATGACTCCAAGGATTATGCAAGGCTGTATAAGTGGACATAACTTGACAACATTTTTGCGAAAAGGCAATTAACCGTTGTACAGTTGTGATTCTTTTATCAAGTTAATTATAACTATCCATTTCTAGGTTAGCAACTATCCTATGCCAAACATGTGGTATATTATTTAGAATCATACAATAGTAACCATAGCAAGTATTGTAATTCCATATTCATCTGAACCATCATGTTTCATAACACAGTTACTACGATGTTGGAGCTAGCCAAGTTTCTCACTATCCGGGAGAGACGGCGATTCGAATCGATTTCAACCAGCTGGGAATTTATTCCTAACACAAACCCAGATCTATCAGCCACGATAGTCTTAGGTCACCTTTGGTACAACTCCGGTACACATTTCGCGGGTTCGTACTGCGCTGCACAATCTGGAACACCAGATGCCAGGATGCTCAGGCCAAGCCTGCCCTTGGGCTCAGTCTGATCGTTCCCCGGAAGGAGCGCACAACAGAACGATTCCCGGCCTGAGTTGAATTACTCGGCTTCGCGGTCGGAACGAGTTATCCGGCCAGCTAAGTGAGAGGCATGCGTTCAATCTTGTCAGAAGTTCCAACAACGGTATGGTCCTTGATCGACACAGATGGGGATAAGTCCACACCCAAGACCTCCATGCCTTGTTGCTTCCCTATCGACCTCCCGTCCGATCTCAATTTACTTTTACCACATGGTTCTGTTCCACGATAGCAGATATAGCCAACCGTGCTCCGGTATCCACCTATATCTCGCAGGTGACAGGACATCACCCGACTTCTACCGGTCTAAGCATGGCTAAGCATATATTCGATCCTGGACCTATACCGGTTAAAGGGTTAATATCTGGACAAGGAATGTACATGCATCAAGTGGTTTCATTCAACTCTTACACCTAATGCATCAATCATAAATACGTAAGTAAACATTTGTAAATTACTGGGAGACTTATAATGCTCCGGGGCTTGCCTCGCAGAAAGGAAGTAGGACGATGGTCAGGGCACTCCGGAAGCTCTTCAGGGTTCTGCTCCACGCCTTCGGGAGCGGGGACTTGCGGATTCTCCTGCGGGTTCCCTTCCTCGAATTCCAGCAACGTGATCTCTTCCTCCGATCCTAGATGCATGAGTATGGTATGAGTATCACGAATGCATAGATGTTAACAAGTGCATCGCGTTGTTTGAGTAGGTGCATATCTCTTCTCAATTATTACTTAACTATTTCTACAATGCATCGACTACACCATAACCAGCAGCTACTTGTTTCACTCATAACTGGAGTTCTACAATTTCAAAAACAGTGATCCTGGACTTTCTGGAAAGCTTATCAAATTCTCTACAACTTTGTTATTAACCATTTTTACAGTCTACACTTGTTTCAACATGTAACTCATTACACTCTAGAATCAGTCCAGAAATGTGTTAACATGCAATATAAAGTAAGAATATTTCTACATCAGGTAATCATTCAAAATTTAACAACATATAACCTACCAACAGTGTAAGCATACCAAATACAGTTAAGATGATATAATGGTGAAGCCCAAACTATTTATTAAATTGCCTTTATTATTTTATTCAGATATCTAGGCTAAATAATAAATATATATCAAATGTGCTTAATAAATTCTCAAAATTTTACAGAGTCTTACTAATGCTATCAAAGGGCTACTATAAAAATTTCATGTCATTTTACTAAGTAGAACATCCTATACAAAAATGATAAGGAAGCAAGGCTTGAAATGGCATAAATGGAAAATCCTATTGAAAAGTGTCAAGCAACAGATTTCTTATTTTTCTTAACATCCATATGGTACTAGTATCACCTCCAATAAATTTCATGAATTTTGGACTTATAATTAATTTATAAAAATTCATGCAAGGATTAACTATTTATAAAAGAAAAATCTATAACTATAGATCTACACATACACTGGTTCTCAAATTTTTATCCAAGATCAGGTATGACAAGAATAGCCTACCACAAAAATTTCATAAATTTTGGAGCAAAGGAACTCTAGATATAAAATAAACAAATTTGAATGCATTCAAAAGCACATTTGAAATCCCTATTTAAATCTCCAGAAATTTCTACTGTTGAAGCCAAGAACATATTTTTCCTAAATACTACACTTCCTAAGGAACACAACCATATTTATTTCAACATTTTTGGAGCTACCAAACTAAAGATACAAAAATAACAAAACACAAGAAATTAGGGTTTAAATCTGAAAAGAATGAACTAGCTTTCTAATACCAGTCACTGGCAACCGGGGCCCACCGGTCAGCCGGGCCCGCTTGTCAGCGACTGTAAACAGGGGAGGCGGTGCCGTTCGACGCGGCACGGCCCCAGCTCGTCGCCGGTGAACTGGCCGGCGGTAGCGACTACACCTATAGGGTCTACTCAATCATCCGCACCCGGTGGCGGCCTTCATAAGGATGGAAGGAGCACCGAAGCACTTCACCGTCGACCATGGTGGACGGCTGTGATGGCACGGCGGGGCGGGACAACGGCAAAACGCCGGTGACGACCTTGGTGTCTCGATCTAAGGCTCGGACGAGCACCAGGGTACTACGGCGGACCTAGCGCACCAGCTATTATGTGGAAAGGTAGACTACAATGGCGTGGCCACGATGACGGACCACGGCGGCGAGCTCTGGCCAAAGTGTGTGCGCTGCTGCGGCTTACCGATGGCGCGGTTGTGGGCGCAGCAAGGTGGGAAGGGTGGAGTAGGGTGAGGCGGAGCTGTGAGTGCGGCCGATTGGAGGTTGGGGTGGCGGTGAGCGCGGGCGAGCTCGGCGGAGCGGCTGCGACGGCGATGGCGAGCGCAGTGAGCAAAGGAGCGCGAGTTGGCGAGTGGGAGTGAAAGGCCGACTCGGTGGTGACTTAAGCGCGTCACCAGTGGTTTGCTGGCCGTCGATGCCTGACGAGCGGGCCCAGCGTCGGCGTGCGGCCTCCAGATGGTGCGCGCGGCCATTACCGGCCACCACGCGGCGGGCAGCGCCTGTGGACGGTCGGCCACTGAATCAACTGATTCAGTCGGTTCAGTCGCGGGATGCAGTGCCTGACAGCGCGTTTTCTCATTGATTTAACTGCTAATCCGTGGCTCCAACTCGCAAATGATCTAAATGACTTTCGTAGTCCTAAGTACTAGCTACAAATGTTGTTCAATCACCTCGTGCTAATTCGCAACATAGACGGAGTAATCTCGTGCCCAACCTTGGCTGTCAGTCGGCCAGTTGATCAAATACTTCGAAAAAATTTCCTAAGTGTTGAAGGCTGGATTTGCTGGTTTTTGTGGGACCCATTCAAGCATGTTAGAAGCAAAATCAGTCCATGACATAAAAATAAAAGTTGTTCCTTATGTCAAACACTACAACTTTGCTTTAGTGAACTCCTCCATGCAAGGTCCCTAACACCTAGTTCAACTTTAGTCAAACTTGTCACTTTGAAATCATGATGCACATTCAAACCATGGCTAAATGACCAAACTAGCCCTAGCACTAAATACCAAAGTTGTTCATGATGATACTCTAAGCATGTTAAAACAATTTGCAAGGTCATTTAAGCATTTCATGTAGTAGTCACTCATATAGCTATTCAGGTCAACACATGAAATAACACTTAAATGCTTTGATCAAGAAATGTGGCCTTCATGAACAAAGTTCCTTTAGTTAACCTAAGTATAGCTAAGGTGTTTTAGTGACTAGCATTACCCACTTGCATTCATTTGTACAAGATCATATGCATATGTTCCAAGAAACATGAAATAACAAGAAATGTTTCATATGTTTCGATCAAATGTTTCAATTGTAAATGATGATTTATGGATGCTTGATGCTCATGCTCATTTTATGCAAGTCAAGTTATGCAAGGCTAACACCCGAGGTGTTACAGCCCCTCCCCCTTATAAAAATCTCGTCCCGAGATTTGCAAGACCTACCATTCTTGGAAAAAGGTGGGATAAACTTCTTGCAGATAATCTTCTCTTTCCCATGTAGCATCTTGTTCACTATGATTGTTCCACACCACCTTATAGAACTTAATAATCTTACTCCTAGTCACTCTCTCCATCACTTCTAATACTCGAATTGGCTTTTCTTCATAAGTCAAATCCGATTGAAGTTGCACGTTGGTGGGTGCAATAGCTTCTTCCGGTACTCGAAGACATTTCTTTAGCTGCGAAACATGGAACACATCAAAGATTGCACTCATCTCTGTTGGTAGTTGTAGCTTATACGCAACATTTCCTTTCCGTTCCAAAATTTTGTATGGCCCTACATATCTTGGTGAAAGCTTCTTTTTCATCCCAAATCTCTTCACACCTTTCATGGGTGATACTCTTAAGTACACATAGTCACCTACTTCAAAAGTTAGTGGTCTTCTTCTTCTATCGGCATAACTCTTCTGTCTTGATTGAGCTGCCCTCATGTGTTGTTGGATGATACGTACTTGTTCTTCGGCTTCATTGACAAAATCAATACCAAAATATCTCCTTTCACCGGGCTCAATCCAATTCAATGGAGTTATGCACTTTCTGCCATACAAGGCTTCAAATGGAGCCATTTTGATACTCGCTTGATAACTGTTGTTATAGGAGAATTCAGCTAAAGGTAACCATTTCTCCCATGACCCTTTTGAAGATATAACACAAGCTCTAAGTAAATCTTCTAGGATTTGGTTTACTCTCTCTGTCTATCCTGAAGTTTGCGGATGATAAGCTGAACTTCTGATTAGCTTGGTTCCCAAAGCTTGGTGTAAGTGCTCCCAGAAACGAGCTATGAACTGTGGTCCTCTATCCGATATTATGGTCCGGGGTACTCCATGCAACTTCACGATCTGGGAAACATATAACTCAGAATATTTACCCGCGTGATATGTTGTGTGAACTGGTACAAAATGGGCTGACTTGGTGAGACGATCAACAATGACCCAGATTGAATCGTAACCTTGGGGCGTTGTTGGAAGGCCTGTGATAAAGTCCATACTGATCTCCTCCCATTTCCATCCTGGGATAGGCAGTGGCTGAAGTAATCCAGCGGTTTTCATATGGACGGCTTTTACTCTACTGCAGTTATCACACCTTGCAACATAGGCTGCGATCTCTTTCTTCATCTTAGTCCACCAAAAACGGGTTTTCAAGTCTTGATACATCTTACTACTACCCGGGTGGATAGACAATTTGGAGGAGTGAGCTTCTTCTAAAATTTGATTTCTTAGCTCTCGGTCTTTCGGCACCACTAGCTGGTCCTCAAACCATAATACACCTCTTTCGTCCAATCTAAAGTGTTTTGTTTCTTGCTCTTGCATTTTTCTCTTGATGTGACTTATTCCTACATCTGTCTGCTGTATCTCTATGATTTTGCCTTCAAGCGAACAACTGATTGTGATATTGTGGAGTACGGCAGGATGTAGCAAGTTGAATCCATCTTCCAATAGTGCTTCCATAGTGTTGCAATGGGACTTCCGACTAAGTGCATCAGCTACTACATTTGCTTTACCCGGATGGTAATGCACTTCCAGATTATAGTCCTTAATCAATTCCAATCATCTACGTTGTCTCATGTTCAGTTCTGGCTGGGTAAAGATATACTTGAGGCTTTTGTGGTCAGTATAGATATGACATACATTGCCTAACAAGTAATGTCTCCATATCTTTAGTGCATGGACAATGGCTGCAAGTTCCAAATCATGTGTAGGGTAGTTGACTTCATGTTTTCTCAGTTGCCGAGAGGCATTACTCTCCCTTCTTGCATAAGTACACATCCCAAACCTATTCCTGATGCATCACAAAATACATCAAAAGGCTTTTCAATGTCTGGTTGTGCTAGCACTGGTGCTGTAGTCAACAAAGTTCTGAGGGTGTGAAAAGCTGTTTCACATTCTGGTGTCCACTTGTATTTCTCATCTTTCTGAAGTAGTCTGGTCATAGGCTTAGCTATCTTTGAGAAGTCTGGAATAAACCGACGATAGTATCCTGCTAACCCTAGGAAACTCCGAACTTCATGCACCGAAGTTGGGGCTTTCCAATCCATGACCTCTTGCACTTTTGATGGGTCTACTGAGATTCCATCTCTGGATAAAATGTGACCTAAGAAAGGCACTTTGCTCATCCAAAATTCACATTTGCTAAACTTGGCATATAGCTTATGTTCCCTCAGTCTGGATAGGACAATCCTCAGATGCTCTTCATGATCTGACTCAGTTTCTGAATAAATCAATATGTCATCGATAAACACGACCACGAACTTATCAAGTTTGGGCATGAATACCGAGTTCATTAGGTACATAAAGTAGGCTGGAGCATTTGTTAGTCCGAAAGACATAACCAAATACTCGTATAAGCCGTACCTAGTAGAGAAAGCAGTCTTTGGTATATCCTCCGGTCTGATCTTTATCTGATGGTAACCTGATCTTAAGTCAATTTTGGAGAATACTTTTGCCTTCGCTAGCTGATCGAACAAGATGTCGATGCGGGGTAACGGATATTTGTTCTTGATGGTCACAGCATTGAGTGGTCTGTAATCTACACACATCCTCAGTGACTTATCCTTCTTTTTCACAAACAATGCTGGACATCCCCACGGAGATGAGCTAGGTTGGATAAGACCTTTGTCCAATAGATCTTGCAATTGAACTTTAAGTTCTGCTAACTCATTGGGTGGCATTCTATAGGGCCTTCTGGATATGGGTGCGGTACCTAGCACTAATTCAATCTTAAATTCCACATCCCTATCCGGTGGTAGACCTGGTAATTCCTCTGGAAATACATCCGGAAACTCACAAACCACTGGGATATCACATATGGTGGTGGCTTGGATAGCACAGGCTAAATGTTGGGGTTCGAAATCGCGGGAGAGTGGAACTAGAAAAGCATTCCCTCCCATGGGTTCTCTCAACATGATAGTACGGGTGCTAGTGTCAATAAGAGCACCATGATACTTCATCCAATTCATGCCTAAGATTACACTTATCGACAATCCCGGCAATATTATCAAATCTGTGGTGTACTCCCGCCCTTGTATCAAGATGAGTACATTTTTGACTATCTTTTTGGTAGTAACAGTTCCCCCTGCTGAACTTATATTAAAACCCCCTTTACTTACTTCAATTATTTCTTGATCATGTCTAGATGCAAATGCTTGACTCATAAATGAATGAGAAGCTCCCGAATCAAATAAAACAACAGCAGGATGCTTGTTGACAAGAAACATACCAGCCGTGACAACTTCTCCGGCGGGCACTTCCTCCACAGCGATATAATGCACTTGTCCCTGACGTGCCCTGGCACTCATCTGCCTTTGATTGTTCTGATTTGGGTTGCCATTCCTCTTGGGGTGGGGGCACTCCTTGGACCAATGACCCAGTTGGTTGCAGTTGAAACAAGGTTGATTACTTTTGAATCCGGTGGAGCTGTCCTGATTACCATTCCCTTTTGGTAAGGCAATAGTGAACGCCTTACGAAACGGTTTTTGTGGCCTGTTATTCTGAGCTTTCGGTGGTGGAGGCCTGAACTTGGATGCAGGTGGACGAAATGGTGGCCTAGCTGCGATAGGCGCTTTTGACTGAAAAGATCCGGATGCACTGGCCTCATATGCCCTCTTGCGACCCTTAGCAACTGCATGCAGGTTGTTGTGGTTTTCTTGGGTCAAGGCATCACTAATAAACTCATTGTACGTGGCACATCGAGAATTTGCCATAGTCTTCATTAATTTGGTACCCAAACCTCGCTTGAAACTCTCAATCTTTTTCTCTTCAGTATCCACAAAACTTGGAGCATATCTTGATAAGTTGTTGAATGCGTGCATATATTCTGTGAGTGACTTGGTTCCCTGAGTGAGCCTCATAAATTCGGCTGCTTTCATGCGCATCAGGCCCGGGGGAATATGGTGTCCCCTAAAAGCCAGCTTGAATTGATCCCAGGTCACTCTCGCATTAGCAGGCAGAGACGATAGAAAGTGCGTCCACCAGATTCCTGCTGGTCCTTGCAGCTGATGAGAAGCATATTCAGCTTTGAGGTGCTCGGTGACCCTTAGCAGACGAAATTTCTGCTCGATGGTATTCAGCCACTCATCGGCCTGCAGTGGTTCCTCAGCCACCTTGAAGATCGGAGGCTTCGTGTCCAGAAACTCCTTGAATGTACTGTGCTGATTTGGCTCGGCCCCTGGTTGCTGTGGGTGGCCACGAGCAGTGTTTTGCGCGATGAGGCGCAAAGCTTCTTCCATTGTCCTCTGGCTACCCAGGAACTGGGTAAAGAATTCCTGAGCAGATGGTGGCGGTGGGGGTGGCAAGTCATCATGGTTGCCATCCTGGCTGCTGCTAGCTCCTGCACGGGTGCGCGTCATCTGCGAAGTTGCAACAATAAGCGATTATGGGTCGATGCCAAGAGATTGCAGACGAATTAGGTACTCATGCCAAACTGAAATTACTGGAGAAAAATTCTCGAAAGCACAATAAAAACAGAGGCATAATAATTCATTCTCGCAACATGACATCGCCAATTTGACCACTTATCGTGCTCATAACGCATGCAATTTAAAGCGTGATGACCGACAAGGAACTGGGATTGCATTAACGTTTACCCAAACGTGTAATTAGCATTACATGATAGTCTGGTTACAATGCCAACTTGGAACTACAGGTCCATTACATAGATAAAGGTGATACATTAGTCTTCCCACTACACGCTAAGCGATCTAATCCTCATCATGATCACTATCGAGGTCAGACGCAGAATCATCTCCTTCCCCAGGTTCTATTTCTTCTTCAGGTGCCACTTCTTCTTCCTCGTACCCCTCTAGACCCATTTCTGCGGCTCCAGGTGGTACATAAGGGTGGAGCTGATTGTTCAGCCGATGAACCTCTTCATGCAGATTATCGTTGTATTCTTCCGCATTGGCGAGCTGCTGTCCCAGCTCGAACTGCCGAGCTCTCAGGACATCTTCCCTGGACCAAGCTGCATTTCGCTGGTGAGTTAACCGAGTCATTTCTTCGGTGAGCCTTTCAATCTCAGCGTCGTGCTCCCTCTGAAGCTGACGTCGGTCTTCACGGGCGTGACCAAGAGCACCAGACACACGTCTGAGGCTACCCTCAACTCCATCTAACACTCTCATCACTGCGAACATGGCGCTCATTGCAGGGCTATCGCTGTTCTGCCCTTCTGCTGCACCAATTTCCAAGGGTCTTCCTCTTGCCTGCTGCCATGAGTCAGTGAAGGGATTACCTCTTGGAAAGACTCCAACCATAGCGGCTGCCAGTTCCTGAGGAAAACGATCCATGATATCCCTCAGGATCCCAAAGGCTGCCCTGCCAGCTGCTTCTTCAGCAGTCCTGCCAGTCGACTCATAACACCAACCTGTTCACTCAGACTCGTCACCTCGGGGATGGACAACGGCCTCCACAGTAACTAAGAGACCTTCTCCCAACCGCTCATTTGCCCAAAAGTAGCGGGGTTCCATTCCATCGGGATAACCTACATAGCTGAGCACTCTCCACAAGAGGGTAGGCATCCCAAACTCTCCAAGGAACGTGTGACGTTGACGGGTACGTGGAGCAAGCTGACGGCTAGGAGCTCTACCTCCGGTGGACTTGCGAGCAGTCTGCTTGGTGCGTGCCATCTGCACCATTAACATGTACTCATGGTGAGACAATGCCATAATGGATAAGAGTTACATAACCGAGTAAGAATCTTTATAAGGGGAGGAACAATTGTAATTATGTGAATGGTATTTTAACATGATGCATGCTCGTGCCGTACGTCCTCACAAACTTAGGAAAAATTGGTTTCTAACGGTAGACACGGTGGCATACATACGTTCTCTCATAAATAGCGTAACTAGTCGAGCTACACATTTCGTTGTTAGTGTACCTGCATAAAATTTCATTTCAGCCCTAAACCCATAATGAATATGCAGAATGTAATTGTAAATACTTCCATATATGTATACCCATACATATACTTCCATATCAATCTACCCGACAAGAATTTAAACCCACAATTAAATACGTACCATATACACATGCAAGCATGCATACATAGCCGTACCAAAACTAACTCTTCCCGACCGCACGCTCACATCTTGCGGTCATACTCTCATCTTACCTTGGCGTAGAGGCATTTGATCCATACACTACCACTCAAGTGAATGGCATCCATACTATAGCACGCCGTATAGACGACGAAGTAAAAACCCCCATGTTAGTACTTAAATAGCCACCTATTAGTCCTTAATTTGGGCATAAGGAAAGTGATCATTGGCACACTTTAGATTTCAAATACCTATTATATACTAATAGTTGCTAGAGAGGGGTTTTTGGAAAACAAAAACTTTTGTTTTTAAATACACTTGTGACAATTAACGTTGAATCTTGCTCTGATGCCAGCTGTCGCAGAACCGACCAATTTATAAGAATACAAGTATAATGGCAATCCGCAAGCGGTCGCACTGTCATACTTGAACCCATATAAACCCGGTAGTCCGTCGAGTACCACGACGGGTCTCGATAAACGATTTACAACAACCAAGATCATACAGGATTCAACATACATGCCACATATTACATAAAGTTCACAGATACTTTTCGTCATCAGAGTACGAATAAAAGTTATTACAAAACAAGTTTGATAAACAAAGCGGAAGCAAATAAGTTCGAGATAAAGTTTTCCAACATAGTTTAATACAGTGCCAAACCAGATCACGGTCCACAAAAGCAAGGATAGGAATTACTAAGGAAGCCTGCCCAAGGCTTACTCCTCATCCACAGCGGGATAGAAGCAACTCTTGCAATAACCATGATACACAGTGCCATCTGCAACAATGGGAAAATAAACCCTGAGTACGAGAAGGTACTCAGCTAGACTTACCCGTCATGAACCAGAAATAAAATGACTCCAAGGATTATGCAAGGCTGTATAAGTGGACATAACTTGACAACATTTTTGCGAAAAGGCAATTAACCGTTGTACAGTTGTGATTCTTTTATCAAGTTAATTATAACTATCCATTTCTAGGTTAGCAACTATCCTATGCCAAACATGTGGTATATTATTTAGAATCATACAATAGTAACCATAGCAAGTATTGTAATTCCATATTCATCTGAACCATCATGTTTCATAACACAGTTACTACGATGTTGGAGCTAGCCAAGTTTCTCACTATCCGGGAGAGACGGCGATTCGAATCGATTTCAACCAGCTGGGAATTTATTCCTAACACAAACCCAGATCTATCAGCTACGATAGTCTTAGGTCACCTTTGGTACAACTCCGGTACACATTTCGCGGGTTCATACTGCGCCGCACAATCTAGAACACCAGATGCCTGGATGCTCAGGCCAAGCCTGCCCTTGGGCTCAGTCTGATCGTTCCCCGGAAGGAGCGCACAATAGAACGATTCCCGGCCTGAGTTGAATTACTCGGCTTCGCGGTCGGAACGAGTTATCCGGCCAGCTAAGTGAGAGGCATGCGTTCAATCTTGTCAGAAGTTCCAACAACGGTACGGTCCTTGATCGACACAGACGGGGATAAGTCCACACCCAAGACCTCCATGCCTTGTTGCTTCCCTATCAACCTCCCGTCCGGTCTCAATTTACTTTTACCACATGGTTCTGTTCCACGATAGCAGATATAGCCAACCATGCTCCGGTATCCACCTATATCTCGCAGGTGACAGGACATCACCCGACTTCTACCGGTCTAAGCATGGCTAAGCATATATTCGATCCTGGACCTATACCGGTTAAAGGGTTAATATCTGGACAAGGAATGTACATGCATCAAGTGGTTTCATTCAACTCTTACACCTAATGCATCAATCATAAATACGTAAGTAAACATTTGTAAATTACTGGGAGACTTATAATGCTCCGGGGCTTGCCTCGCAGAAAGGAAGTAGGACGATGGTCAGGGCACTCCGGAAGCTCTTCAGGGTTCTGCTCCACGCCTTCGGGAGCGGGGACTTGCGGATTCTCCTACGGGTTCCCTTCCTCGAATTCCAGCAACGTGATCTCTTCCTCCGATCCTAGATGCATGAGTATGGTATGAGTATCACGAATGCATAGATGTTAACAAGTGCATCGCGTTGTTTGAGTAGGTGCATATCTCTTCTCAATTATTACTTAACTATTTCTACAATGCATCGACTACACCATAACCAGCAGCTACTTGTTTCACTCATAACTGGAGTTCTACAATTTCAAAAACAGTGATCCTAGACTTTCTGGAAAGCTTATCAAATTCTCTACAACTTTGTTATTAACCATTTTTACAGTCTACACTTGTTTCAATATGTAACTCATTACACTCTAGAATCAGTCCAGAAATGTGTTAACATGCAATATAAAGTAAGAATATTTCTACATCAGGTAATCATTCAAAATTTAACAACATATAACCTACCAACAGTGTAAGCATACCAAATACAGTTAAGATGATATAATGGTGAAGCCCAAACTATTTATTAAATTGCCTTTATTATTTTATTCAGATATCTAGGCTAAATAATAAATATATATCAAATGTGCTTAATAAATTCTCAAAATTTTACAGAGTCTTACTAATGCTATCAAAGGGCTACTATAAAAATTTCATGTCATTTTACTAAGTAGAACATCCTATACAAAAATGATAAGGAAGCAAGGCTTGAAATGGCATAAATGGAAAATCCTATTGAAAAGTGTCAAGCAACAGATTTCTTATTTTTCTTAACATCCATATGGTACTAGTATCACCTCCAATAAATTTCATGAATTTTGGACTTATAATTAATTTATAAAAATTCATGCAAGGATTAACTATTTATAAAAGAAAAATCTATAACTATAGATCTACACATACACTGGTTCTCAAATTTTTATCCAAGCTCAGGTATGACAAGAATAGCCTACCACAAAAATTTCATAAATTTTGGAGCACAGGAACTCTAGATATAAAATAAACAAATTTGAATGCATTCAAAAGCACATTTGAAATCCCTATTTAAATCTCCAGAAATTTCTACTGTTGAAGCCAAGAACATATTTTTCCTAAATACTACACTTCCTAAGGAACACAACCATATTTATTTCAACATTTTTGGAGCTACCAAACTAAAGATACAAAAATAACAAAACACAAGAAATTAGGGTTTAAATCTGAAAAGAATGAACTAGCTTTCTAATACCAGTCACTGGCAACCGGGGCCCACCGGTCAGCCGGGCCCGCTTGTCAGCGACTGTAAACAGGGGAGGCGGTGCCGTTCGACGCGGCACGGCCCCAGCTCGTCGCCGGTGAACTGGCCGGCGGTAGCGACTACACCTATAGGGTCTACTCAATCATCCGCACCCGGTGGCGGCCTTCATAAGGATGGAAGGAGCACCGAAGCACTTCACCGTCGACCATGGTGGACGGCTGTGATGGCACGGCGGGGCGGGACACGGCAAAACGCCGGTGACCGACCTTGGTGTCTCGATCTAAGGCTCGGACGAGCACCAGGGTACTACGGCGGACCTAGCGCACCAGCTATTATGCGGAAAGGTAGACTACAATGCGTGGCCACGATGACGGACCACGGCGCAAGCTCCGGCCAAAGTGTGTGCGCTTGCCGGCTTACCGATGGTGCGGTTGTGGGCGCAGCAAGGTGGGAAGGGTGGAGTAGGGTGAGGCGGGAGCTGTGTAGAGTGCGGCCGACTGGAGGTAGAGTGGCGGTGGTAGAGCGGTGAGGCTAGAAGGCGAGCTCGGCGGTAGCGGCTTGATGCGACTGGCGATGGCGAGCGCAGTGAGCAAGAGTTGATCTAAGAGCGCTAGTTGGCTAGTGGGAGTGAAAGGCCGGCTCGGTGGTGACTTAAGCGCGTCACCAGTGGTTTGCTGGCCATCGATGCCTGACGAGCGGGCCTCAGCGCCGGCGTGCGGCCTCCAGATTGTGCAGCCGGCGGCATTACCGGCCACCACGCGGCGGGCAGCGCCGTGGGACGGTCGGCCACTGAATCAACTGATTCAAGTCGGTTTTCAGTCGCGGGATGCAGTGCCTGACAGCGCGTTTCTCATTGATTTAATGCTAATCCGTGGCTCCAACTCGCAAATGATCTAAATGGCTTTCGTAGTCCTAAGTTACCAGGCTACAAATGTTGTTCAATCACCTCGTGCTAATTCGCAATCACCTAGTGCTAATTCGCAACATATACGGAGTAATCTCGTGCCCAACCTTGGCTGTCAGTCGGCCAGTTGATCAAATACTTCGAAAAATTTCCTAAGTGTTGAAGGCTGGATTTGCTGGTTTTTGTGGGACCCATTCAAGCATGTTAGAAGCAAAATCAGTCCATGACATAAAAATAAAAGTTGTTCCTTATGTCAAACACTACAACTTTGCTTTAGTGAACTCCTCCATGCAAGGTCCCTAACACCTAGTTCAACTTTAGTCAAACTTGTTACTTTGAAATCATGATGCACATTCAAACCATGGCTAAATGACCAAACTAGCCCTAGCACTAAATACCAAAGTTGTTCATGATGATACTCTAAGCATGTTAAAACAATTTGCAAGGTCATTTAAGCATTTCATGTAGTAGTCACTCATATAGCTATTCAGGTCAACACATGAAATAACACTTAAATGCTTTGATCAAGAAATGTGGCCTTCATGAACAAAGTTCCTTTAGTTAACCTAAGTATAGCTAAGGTGTTTTAGTGACTAGCATTACCCACTTGCATTCATTTGTACAAGATCATATGCATATGTTCCAAGAAACATGAAATAACAAGAAATGTTTCATATGTTTCGATCAAATGTTTCAATTGTAAATGATGATTTATGGATGCTTGATGCTCATGCTCATTTTATGCAAGTCAAGTTATGCAAGGCTAACACCCGAGGTGTTACAAAGATCACTCCACCAGAACAAAGCAAAATTAGTAAACTCACTGGTAGCAAGTCTAACTCTATGCTCAGCAGGAATATTATGAGAATCAAATTTTTGTTGAATAGCAAGCTCCCAATCTAAATATGCCTCTGGATCAACATTACCAGCAAAAGGTGGTAGACTAAATTTAATTTTAGCAAAAGGATCATTATTACCATGATTATTACCTGCCATACCGCGACGATTGAAGTTGAGGCGGCGACGGGCACCACCGTCAGCATACGCATCTTCATCACCAGCATCTTCATCATCAGCATGATAAGGTGGAGGGCGTTGCTCAAGCTGTTCAATGCGGGTGACCAGATTATTCACGTTGCGCGTCAGCTCGGTCATAAGATTGCGTTGTTCAGTCATGAACGTTGCAAGCTCGCCCTTGGACACGCACTCATTGAAGTCCGTCGGAGTTCCTGCCATGGTTAGAAGATAGAAAAAGACAACACCAAAGTATTATCCCTATCAACTAAAAGGCAACAAGTGGTGGTGGTGAAAGTGGAATGCAAAATCACAAGCGGCTTACCACCGTCTTGCCTGTATTCTTACCAACGCCAAACAGGAGCAAAACCAAAGTGGCGAAGCAATCTGTTGTTGAGCGTGGGTAACAGTTGCAAGATGAACCTGTGCTGACAGAAGAATATGTGGAGCTATAGGTAGGCACACAATATGACAGCAAGGATTAGCAATTAACGAGTACAGAGTAGCGATTGTTCAATCTGGATCCAAAGTACAAATCACAGTTGCTGGCTAAGACGTGTCGAGACATAGCGCAACAAGGTGAAAACAAAGAACGATCGAAAGAACTCACAGAACAAGCAAATAGCCCGGATTTCTCCTTTTTCCTGAATTTTTCCCGGATTTTCCCAAAAGGCACTAGTAGAAAACAAACTTTTTTTTACTATTTTTTTTATACTTTTCTCTGAATAAGGATCACAAAAGAGGCAACCACAAAAATTGGCACCTACAACTGAGGTGGGATGTGGTCTACAGAAATTCAGCACGTTCTCTGAAAAGCGTGCAAAAACTTTGACAATTTTTTTCTATATTTTCCCGAATTTTTTTGGCAATTCTGATGAAACCAAACAGGGCAAAGCCAAGTTTGGGTCGGGTCCAAATGGTGTCAAGAAGCTGCACAAAAAATTTCAGATTTTTCTGATAAACGAGCGAAAAGTTATGCCTGTTTTACCAAAGGTATGTCAAGGTATGTTTTCCGGGAGGCACAACACGGCGGCGGCAGTTAGGGCAAAGCGTCCCTAAACTCTAACACCGATCACAGCAGTAGGTATTCACCTGATGATGTAAGGAGGGCTGCGATGCAGGCAAAATAAGAGCGGCTGGCAACCTATCTAGGGTTTGCGCGGCGGCGAGAAGTTACACAAGGCGGCTAGCGGGGCAAGTCGAGTAATGTGGTGGCTTCGACTTGTTGTTTGGGAACGGTGGATGGGATAGCGGCGGAAAACAAAATCACAGCAATGGGCGATTGAACTACGACCACGAACACAATCCTAAACCAGCAACAAGACTCGACCACGGACACAAACTCAACAACACGAATCTGAAACGAAATTGCAAAGGCACAAAGGGCGATAGGACAGCGGAAATTGAAATATTTTTGGGCTTTTTGTGGACTCTAGGTAATGAACAAATATGAATCTAAGGCAAACGAGATTATACCTCACGGTAAACCTGAAATATCTGATACCAATTGATGAGTACAGGCCCGATCTTCCGAGAGGTAGCCGGTAAGTTCGATTTGTGGAGATCTCGACGTTGGCGATCCGGCTTCAAATCAGACACGATTCGAACCCTGCAACCGTTACACCACCGCTCCATTGGTTATCAACCAAGCACAACTTGATTGACCTCACCAAGAAGGCTTTTCCTGCAAGCGAATCGAAGAGCACAAGCAAGAAGGTAAAACACGCAATCTGAAATTGCAAATATGAATGACGCGAATATCAATAGAGGGTTCAAGAACTCGGTTCCAAAGGACTAATCGACACAGTGGAGGAGATCAAGAACGGGGGCCCTGGATCACTGTAAAAGGATTTGTCACCACAGTTACAATGAACGATTCAGTTTCTCGAGGAAAAACTAAACTCTAAACAAAACCCAATTGTATAGCAGCGGCGGCGGCTGTGTTTATAGTCTAAGACTCGACCTAGGGTTGGGGACGGCCAGGGGTTGGGCGCCCACAACTTGGGCTTAAGGCCCGACACGATACATGGCCAAGTTGGCCCAAATAGGTGACGCAGCACCTTGCTGTGGTCACACAGAATGATCCACGGACCTTCTGGAGCTGGGACCAGATCCAAAACGACAGCATCGTCGTCCCCTTTCCAACGCATCCAAGAACGGCCTATTTCGATGTCGTATGAGGAAGTTATGACCAAAACAGTGACGACGTGTCTGCTGAATCCGAGGACGACGTGGCAGCTGAGTTGGAAACGAATTGCAACTTGGGGAAGACCATGGCGTCGGTGTGTCCAGCGTGGCGATGTCCTCATCATCCTCCCCTTCTCGAATTGGAGTCGTCCTCGACTCCATCTTGGCGATGTCCTCATTATCCCCTCCCCCTACTACTCTATCCTTAGGTGAGATGGGGCTATCCTCTCTTCCCTAGATCTGCTATTAGGATTGTTTGTAGGGGTGGCCTCTTCCCTAGAGGCGCTTTCAACATGACCCTCGGGGGTCTGCGTCATGAAGCATTCCCGGGAAGGGTGGTGGCTCCCCCTACTGGAATCTGAGCTGGAGAGCGATACAGGCTCCTCGTTGAGGAGCTCATAGAGGGTCTCCGTATCCTGCTCAATCGCCCCTACCAACTCGATGTCTGTAGGTGATTGAACCACACGTAGCGCCAAAAGGCGGCCAGTGGTCGCCGCAGCGTTGCGGAGACCGAACGGAAACGCTGTTGGGGCACTCCACATGGACCCTTCCGGACACATGGTGGCATTGTGAGAGGCCTCCTTGGGTGATGGGACTCCCTGGGAGTTGCCCGGTGGGCCCTCAAGCCTGAGACGGCTGAGGTTGATGGAAGGGGGAGATGGGGCGGCTGAGTGAGTCAGCGCCAGCTCTCCTCCTACTATGATGACGAAATCTAGGTCGCCGAAACGCATGTGTGCACCCGGGGCCCAGGTGATTGCGTGGGTGGCCATCCAAGACCTGATTTGGAACACGCAAACCCCTACCTGGCGCACCAACTATCGGTGTTTCGTACAAGCACCGGCAAGTAAATTTATAGTAATGCGCGTTAGGCTCGGATGGTGCGCTAAAGGACATAGGATTTATACTGGTTTGGGCGAAACGTCCCTACATCCAGTTTGCTACTGCTTGTGTTATTAGCACCGTGAACGGTCTGTAGTAAGGGGTACAAACTGTCGAGAGAGGGACTGGTCCCAAGTCTCTGATAGAAGGATTGAAAGGTGGTCAAGAGCTTCGTAGCCGCTTGAATGTGTGTATATGAGTGCGTTCTATTGTTTTTGTCCCCCCTTGATGGAGGAAGCGCATCCCCTTTTATAGATGAAGGGGGTGGCTTTACAAGGGTGAGGGCTCCAGGATGCGTACTCTACTTAGTCTTATGGCTCACGTCTACCTGTCAGGTCCTCCATCCTGATGAGTGCGAAGGAAGATAAGTGCTTACAATGTTGTTGATGTCTCTGTAGGATGTCAGGTTAGTCACAGAATGCTGCCCTGCATAGGGTATGGGCTGTAGTACAGTGGTTTTGACTTATGAGCCTCCCCCAGCCTTGCTCCGCACGCCTTCTAGTTCCCACGATTCCTTGTTGGGAGAATGCGGGGTTGGGGTTTGGTGTAGCGCCGTGGCCAAGGCCTTCTAACTGGGAGGACCTGGGGGGTCAGGAAGCAGGCGCTGCTCCCTTGGGTCCACAGCGTGGTGATGGAATACCCGTTGTTCATGGAGATAGCAAATCCTTTCCTGGAGTGTAGCGGTTGTCGTATATCTTCATCGGGTTTCGTGTCTCAGAGCTGAAGGCGGCGCCTACAACTCTACAGGGCGAGGTGCACGCACCTGTAATGCCTTTTGGGTTCTACGGCTCCTGGAAGGGTCTAAAGCATCAGTCCTGTCATTCCCTGGCAGTCCTTTTCCTACCAGGGCGTAGGGTATGGTCCTTGGAGCCATGGTTGACCCGAACATCTTGTCTCGTCCTGTACCCATTATTACGAGGGATAGATATCGATTAGGGCGAGGCTCGTTCTTGGCCGTCGGGTGAGACGAAGACCAATCCCTATCTCTTGGGCGAGACTAACCCTACCCCTCTGGGATCGGGCGAGGCGGAATCCATCCCTCAGCCCTCGGGCGAGACCGAGCCAGCCCTAAAGGCGTCGGGCGAGACGGAGATTAGCCTTGAGCCTTTGGGCGAGGCAGGGTTATCTCACAAAGGCATCGGGTGAGGCTGACCCCGTCCCTCCAGGATCGGGCGAGACGGAATTCATCCCCCAGCCCTTGGGCGAGACCGAGCCCGCCCTAAAGACGTC
>NW_027097814.1:0-25272 GCF_019320115.1 Miscanthus floridulus | reverse complement strand
ATAGATCGAGAGAAGTGGAGCACACCGAGGCTCGGACGGAGGCCCTCGTTGGGCCCACTGTTTAGCGGCTCCTCACCCAACTAATGGGGAGTTGGTTGGTTTTTGGGGGATTCGCCACCCGAGCGCCCATTGATCGGGAGGTCAGCTGCTCCATCTGGGGAGCCAGCGCAGCCCTAGAGGCCATTGTGGGGCCTCCATGCCAGTGAAGGGGGTGGCTTCTAGGTGCGTCCTGTCCACTGACACCTTGCGTAGGCGGTTGATGGTGTCTGGGCCATCGTGCCTGGTGGAGGAGTTATGACGTCCTGCGCCCCCGCGCCGTCCCGTCTCATCTGGGAGATGGGACGTCAGGGCCACATGGAGCAGATCTAGTGGAGAGGAGCCACGACACCTGGTGCGCGTGGATCTGAGCCATCGGATAGCCGGTGGGGCCGAGGGGAGGCGGATCCCCCCAAGTCTTGTGAGGAGGCGTGCGCGGAGTGGGCGGCGCGCACGACAGATAGTGGAGTGGGACTTGACTCGTTGCCAGCAGTCCCTGACTCCACCTTTACTGCACGGCCGTCATCACGCAACCGCCCGGAGGCATGCTGCGGGGGATTAAAAGGATGCCTAGCTGGTTCCCAAGGGTCCGTTGTAGCCACTGATGGCTGATCGGAGGGCCCAGAGCCGCTCACAGCGCATCGCCTTTGGCCATAAAGGAAGGCCCCCAAGGGATGCGGCATCTTCAATACCTTCCTCCGACCCCTCTCTTCTTCTTCCTCAGATCCATCTTCTTCGGTGCGATGGCGGTGGCGATGAAGTGCGACGCTTCCCTCTGAGTAAGCTTGGTGTTGTCCGCCGACTGCTTCTTCAAGGGTGCAAAGACTCCAGCGAGGCAACCCCCACAACTACATGAGGTGGTGGGAGATACTCTGCGACATTGAGCGGATCCCACTTCATGTAGGGTGGGGGCTGCCGATCTTCTTCGTCTTCGTCCGCGGCGGGGTCAGTAGTGGTTTTTGCCACCGTATATTGTAATCGGGTCATACCCAATTGTTGGAAAAGCAGTTTCCAGCAGGGTGAAAACGTGGGTCCTCAGCCCAAGCGATGGCCTTGGGCGAAGGTTGGGAGCCAAGGTAAGGTATAGGAGCATAGAAGCGGGCCCTAAAGGGGCTAGGGTTTCATTAATGTATTCACCAACCTCTCTCTTTATAGCATTTGTGCCCCCATTTATAGGGCACTGTATGCTACCATGACTAATTACAATTTTGCCCCCTAACGACGGTAGTACATCCCGAGAATATCCTAATGCTAGTACATGCCAGCGGGGGCAGTTAGGGCATCCTCTAATGAACCGCCTCTGCTAGGCGGGCCATTGTCGTAGGCCTGCCAATGGCCCACAGCCTGCCACCACCGATTCTAGGGTCTCTCGAGGTGCTTGAGTCTCTACCCCGAGGTGCCTCTGCCTAGCCTTCGCCGTCATGGCCTAGGCTGAGGCCTTCGCCTAAGCCGCAAGGACCTCCACCATTGGCCTAGCTTCCATGAGCCTTCGTCATGCTCCTTAGGCCTCCGCCTCACGCGGCCATCAAGGCAGAGGCCTTCGCATAACTTTCTTGCACATCACATGAAAAACCGGTTTGCTTGTTAGTCTCCGCTGTCTCTAGACTCTACGGCCTCCGCGGCTCGTGGTCATTCCCCAACAGTCCCCCCTTTTGAGGGCATGGTCTGATGCGTGGTGGGCCTTGTCCTCAAAATGTGGTATACTTTTGAGGCACGGAGGCCCTTTGCTGACATGGAGGCTACCCCCTCTTCCTCCCTAGGCCACTCAGATCTGATCGTTGGCCTCGTGACGTTGCGTATTTTGATTGCATGCAGTGGCTCTGGAAACTGATGCGTGCAAACAGACTCGACCGTTGGCACCTGGAAGGCGAAGCGTCCCTTCACCGCCTATATAAAGGGGGCTTGGTGGGGGCTCCCCCATCTCTTGTCTAAGCAGTCGCTTTCGCATCTTTTTGTTTTCAAGTTCCTATCCTTGTTCCTTGGAGTCCTCTTAGTTTTCTTCAGCCTTCGGTTTTTGTTCCTAGCCTCCGCTTGGCTTTAGCCCTTGCCCAGTATTTTGGCAGTGGCTCCTCTATTAGCTCTCCTCCCCACCGGGCTACTTTCTTTGGTCCTTACCACCATCTTCTTGGCGTTCGGGCGAGCAGGTTGTCTGCACGGTTCGAGGAGTGCATGGTTGCTAGTGCGGAGGCGCAAGAGCTTGTGGAAGATCTCGCTAGCGTTGAGCCTCCATTGGTGATCTAATCGGAGCTGAAGAAGTGGGTCTGATGGTTAGGAAGACGTGGGATTTTGGGCCTTCGTTGATGACCAAGAAGATGATCGCCAAGCTTGAGAAGGAAGGGATGTCCCCGTAGGCCGAGCTAAGCCTCCGTAGTGCGAGACTGTGCCTTCGCCTGGTAAGGACTATGCCATTGTTTTCAAGGATTACTTTTCATGTGGCCTTCATCTACCTTCCGTCAAGTTCCTTCCCCAAGTGCTTGAGCAGTTTGACCTTCAGATTCATCATCTGACCCCCAATGGCTTCCTCACTCTGAGTAAATTTTGCTAGGCCTGTGAGTCCTACGGCGCTACGCCTGATTTGGATACTTTTTGCGCATACTATGAACTTTAGCGTCAGCCGAAGAAGGTGGGTGAAGATGAGCTCATAGCTCAATACGGCAGCTACACTTTTAGGGCGAAGAGGCGGTAGGGGGAATCTCAATTGGAGATCTCTTGGTGCTAGAAGAACAAGTGGGATAAAGACTGGATGAAATACTAGTTTTATGTCTAGACCTTCGGCGTCGCCACTACACACGAGGATGGGAAGAAGAGTACCTGCTTCTCGCTGGCCTCTATAATGATAGAGATGAAGCCTCTGACGAAGGTCAATCCTAGTGAGGAGATGACTCCTCAGAGGAAGGCCTATGACAAGGCCTTCGCCTTGGCTTGCTGGTACTCCGGGGAACTATTGACCACTTGGGAAATCAAGGCCTTCGTTCAAGATTGAGATGGTGAATATTCCTGTTTACAGGCCGACTGAGGGGTTCCTTTCCCCAATTTGGGATTGAGCTGCCGGAGGGTGAGAGTGTAGAAGACTTTGTTCTTCTATGGAGGATGGTGCACGGGAGATCATCGGTGACATCTCCGATAGAGAATTTCTCACGCGGTGGGCCATCGGAGGCACGATGCCTTGTCTGAATCAGATTTTTGAAGAGTTGGGTATCCATCATGAGGAGCATAAGGTTCCTTCAAAGGTGCTGAAATCTATCGAAGAGAAGGCAAAGAAGGCTGCTGCTAAAAATGCTACTATGATGGCGGAGTCGAAGAAGAGGAAGGGGGCTGACGGGCCTAAAACCGTCAGCAAGAAACAAAAAACCATCCCCTCGTCTGGTGTCGCCTTTGCCGCTGCCTTAGTCGCTGCCTGCACTGCTGATGATGAAGAGGTTACAGAAAATGTAGGCGGAGGTCCCCCTCTGAGGGCGTTGGGACGGAGGGCGAGCATAGCTGCCTCTTTGGATTTAGGCGGCGACAGGTTCGTTGAGGACGCTCTCCGGGGGATGAGAGGAGGGAGTACTGCTCAGCCTTCTGCCGTGGTGCCCATGCCTGGCATTTTGGGTGATGACTCCTCTGACTTCGAAGGTGAAGGCTTTGGTGCTGGAGACGCCTCCCCTCCTAGAGACGCGGGGGCTGGTGTTGTGAGCCTGCGCCGTCCAGCGGCCATCCGGGCCATTGAGGTGTCTGAAGCCAAGGCGAAGGCGCAATCTTCTCCTAGCCCTTTTCAGAGTGTGGCCTTCCGGGCTTTTGCGTTGTGGACCACAGAGGCTGGTACTTCAAATGTTGTTTAGAGTCCTCTACACCTAGGTAAGTTATCTGTTGACTTCAGTTTGCCTGGTTGCTTCATACCTTAAATTTTTAGACTTATTTTGGTTTGGTTTTTCTAGTGGATTTGACAAAGGCCCTTGTAGGCAACACGGATCCTAACGACTGTGGGCGTGGATGTTGCTCGGATTGGTTTGGGTGCTCCTTTGAGGCCTCCGCTTGTTGGCGAGACCCGTCCCTTTGGTCTGGGCATGGCTCTTGGCACAGGTTTGTTTATTTTTGTTTCTCCTTTGTACTAAGTTTTGTGTACCTTTCTTTGCACTTTGCTAATGACCTTGTGTGCTATTTCAGGGGCTTCCGATAGCACTATATGTGGGTGGGCGGATGCCCTTGAAGCTGTTTATAGAGAGAAAGGAGGTTGTGTTTTAATTTTTGTCTTGCTATTCATTTTTAGTCTTACCTTTCTTATACTTGGTTTTCTTAATAGGTTGCCTTTGCCATAAACTGAGGAGTGTTGATTACTTCAAACTGCTGCGCATGAATTTGGAACAGCAGTGCGTGGTGCGTCTAGCTTTATTCTTCCCTTCCCTTCGCCGTATTTTTTGTGTGACTGACCTTTGTTTTGATAGAGTCATCATATGGCGGAGGCTCTTGAGGAGCGTAGCACTGAAGAAGTTGTTGATCGCAACCTGGCTATTGAGGCCTTGAAGAAGGAGATTAACAAGCTAGAGGCCGAAAAGGCTCGGCTCGTAGGGGACGTTGGCGGCCCTAATGCCACTCGTGCCGACCTAGAGAATCTTCGCAAGGAGGTTGAATCCTTGAACAAGCAAGTGGAGGACGCGAAGGCTACCGAGCAGTTGGCTTCTGAGTGCTCCCTGAAAGCTGTGGAGATGGCCGACAACCTTTGCTAGGAGGTTGACGCCGAGAGGGAGTCTAGCGCGGCATTGAAGGCACAGGTGAATCTTTTTGACCCAGCGCCTGGAAGATGCCAAGGAACTTGGGGTGGCTGCCGCTGAGCTTTATGCGGGCAACCTAGAGCAATTCGGGGGCTCCACATCTGCGTTGTCTACCGAGCCTTCGGCATTCAACATATTTTCTTGGATGAAGGCGAACTTTGTGAAGCTGCCTAATTTCATTAGCGGCGCCGTCGACTTCGAGCACTAGCCTCTACCACCAACTTCTCAAAGATCCTAGCACAAGACGGGTGTTTGCACGTCAACAGCGTGTAAGAGAGGGACCTTGAGGACCTAGGCAAGCTCAGGGCATTGTCCCTCGACATGAGAAGGTCTATTCACAACTTCATGAAATCCTTCTGGGTGAAATTTGGCCGAGCGGAGGCTCGCTCGATGGCGGAATTGTGTCAAGCTGAGGTTAGTTTCCCACAGCTTATTGTTCTTCGCTTGGTTTTTGTTTTATGTGTTGGCCATACTTATAAGTTGGCGCTTGCTTTTGCAGGAGGTGCAGAAGGGATGCGCGTACTACTACTGGTGCTCAACCTTCACAAGCTACTGTGGCTCTAGCTCCAAGGGCTCCATCCCCTGCTGCTGCTGATGTGACGCCGACCCCGAAGGCTTCCACCCCTACAACCGAGGTTCAGAGGTCCAGGGAGCCTACGCCTACTCCTGCCAATCCAGAGGTGTAGTGGCTAGGTTCTAGCTAGTTTGTTAGGTTTAGCCTAAGGCGCTGTGCTTTGGAAGCCCGCCCTTTTGTGTATATTTTAAGCCTAAGTTGTTAACTTATCCTGCATAGGTTTCCACTCCTAGACCTGTGCAGGACGCGCCTCCTATAACTATGTTTGACAACGGAATATATGTTAGTGGTGAACTTTGGCAATATTGGCGAGAAGTTTTTCCCAGCGCTCTGTTCGTGACATGTTGTTCGATTTTGTGAAGTGTGTTATTGATTATGAGCGTGCGGTGTGAAAGGATAAAGATGCCCAAGAGGGGGGGGGGGTGAATTGGACTAATTCTAAATTTTCTTGCAATAATCAAATCCTACGGTTAGCCTAATTAACCCATTGTGCCTAGAAAATTGTTTCTAATAAACTAACGCACAACGGACTAGCAACCTATGTTCCAAACTTACTCTAGCATGGCAATTCTATGAATGTAATGACAAGTATTGAATTGCTCAAAGTAAATGCTCAAAGTAAATGCTCAAAGTAAATAGAGAGAGAGAGGAACGCGGCAATGTTTTGCCGAGGTATCGGAGAGTCGCCACTCCCCACTAGTCCTCGTTGGAGTACTCCGCAAGGGTGTAGCTCCCCCTTGATCCGCGCAAGGATCAAGTGCTCTACGGGTTGATTCTTCGACACTCCATCGTGGCAAATCACCAAAAACCGCTCACAACTTGAGTTGGGTCACCCACAAGCTCCACCGGGTGATCACCAAGCTCTCAATCACCACCAAGCCGTCTAGGTGATGGCGATCACCAAGAGTAACAAGCACGAACTCTCACTTGACCACGCGAAGCCTAATGAGAAGATGGATACACACTTGGCTACTCTTGATTCACTAATGAGGCTACTCTCTTGGATTCTCAAATCTCAATCACCTCACTAGGACCTTGCTATTCTTGGCACTCACAAACGTGTTTCTCAGCTGTTGGAATGAGCAAAAGTGACTCCACACATGAGTGGAGCTTCTATTTATAAGGCAGCCTGAAAAACGAACTGTTATGAGCTTCTGCGGGGTGACCGGACGCTCCGGTCATGTTGACCGGACGCTCCAGTCAGTTCTACCCGCATTCTAGTGAAAATGTGTTGACCGGACGCTGGCAGGGTCCGGTCGCATTAAACCCTTACTAGAACCTTACTGTACTCGACCGACGCTGAACCCCTAGGGTCCGGTTAGTACTGACCGGACGCGTCCGGTCGCGGATTCTCTTCTCTGGAACCTTACTGGAGTCGACCGACGCTGCCTCTCAGCGTCCGATCACTTGACCTCTCTAGCGTTCGGTCACACCGAACGCAGTCTATTGATCAAATGAATTGACTGAACCCTGCAGCCAGCGTCCGGTCGCACCGGAGCCAGCGTCCGGTCAGCATTTGACCCTCCATTCACTTCCAACTCTCGATCATATGTGAATGAAGTTTGCTCCAATGGATCTTAGGCATTCGTAGGAGCTACCTAGAGCTAGTTTTAACAAGTGTGCACCACACCTAACTCACTAGACTCATCTAGGTCAAGCTACCCGTCCATACCCCCCTTAATAGTACGGCCAAAGGAAAAACAAAGTCCTAAACTACTCTAAGTGTCACTCCAACTCCAATCGACACTTAGAACTAGTCATCCTTAACCTTGTCGTCCATCCTTTGAAAACCGAAATGATTTCCATCGTAGGGGCATGATCACCTCGATTGCCCAATCGATCTCCATTACCATGACCTAACTTAATTGCCTCTGCAAAACACACGTTAGTCATAGTAATCTTGTATTGTCATTAATCACCGAAACCCAATTAGGGGCCTAGATGCTTTCAATCTCCCCCTTTTTGGTGATTGATGACAATACCACCTCGAGTATGTAAAAGATTGAGGTTTTTGATGGGCTTGGTTCATATAAGCTTTTGTCAATAAGAACAAAAGTGTTAGTCAAGCTTATATGACCCAAGCCAACACAATGTACTCAAAGGATATGAATTAAGCATGAGTACGAGTAACAAAGCTCATTTGCATCGGAGTATAAATGCGGAAGCAAAGGCAAATGAGCATAACACAAGTGATATGACATATAAAAATGTAAAGTAGAGAGCACACATGTCATATATCACAATCACGTAGATATCACTATCACACAAATAAAACTCCAAATGTATATAATAAGCTAATACTAGATAACTAGCTCCCCCTAAATGTCGCTCCCCCTGAGTCTACATACTCGAACCCTCTCCCCCTTTGGCGTCAAACACCAAAACCTAAGGGTCGGTCGGTGGGGCTGCAGTGGACGAGCCGGGCGCTGAAGTACGAGGGGCAAGCTAAAACTGGGTGCCATCATCATCTGACCCTGAGCTTTGTACAGACTGACCCTCTATGGCTGGAAGTGTCTCTGAAGCGGTCTAGGTCTGAGTTGGGCAGGTGCTGCCTGTGACGCTGCTGGTACATCTATAGGATCTGATGATGCGACTGAGCTAGGAAGCCTCTGTGTCGTCACGGCAACGGGAGCTATAGTAGAAGGACCGGCGGCATGCATATGTGGCGGTGTAGGCATCCCGGTCAACTTGCTGAAGGATGCTCCAAGACTCCAGGAGACTGACGTGTCAGGCACAAAGAGCGAGGAAGACTAGTCCGGTGTGAAGCCCGTCTGAAGTGGAGTGAACTGCGGGGCTACCACAGGTGAGGCTAACCACTGGGACACCTATACTAGAGGTGAAGCAAACTGAGCTGGAGGCTATCCCTGACTCTGAAGCCCACTGGGCTGTACTGCTGGAGTCGTCATAGTGGTGGCAGGCTGAGCAAGCTAGGGCAAAAACTATGGCTGTGGGGCCCCAAGAGCTGTCACAACATGCTGCATGAATCCCATGAGCTGCTGCTGCATATGTAACTGCTGCTGATGCATCTGCTACTGCTGCTGCTGGAGGAGCTGCTGGCTGCACTAGAACTCGTCCTGACGAGCCTAAAACTGTGCAAAGTTAGCAGCTGTCTCCTGAGCCTGGCGTGCCTGATCCTGCTGCATTCGCTCAAGAATAGCAATCAAGGCGGGGTCCGTCTGCGGTGCAGGTGGAGTTGAGCTGGAACTGCCGGCCTCTGCATCGTGTCTGCGTGGAGGCATATGAGGAATCGGTAGATAGTCATCATCCGAGCTGTCACTGGACTGGTCTCTCCTGTTGTGCCTCAAGCTACTCCTCTCAGTAGTGGCTATGCCTTTGATGATTCATCTGCTGAGCTGTTGACTCTGGAACATCTAGACGACTGACTGGGCTAGTGGGTGCCTGTGGTGTGCTGTGCCTGATCCTCTGTGCCATGTTATAAGCTAGAAACTCAGTAGTGGCACCCTTGTACTCCGGCAACCATCTCTAGGGGTCCTGACATGCACAGACTTGAGCATCAAGAAATGTGATCCAATGTGCATAATGGAAGCTGCTATTGCGACCCTTGAAGCCCTCAGCTATAGTATCCTCCATCTCTGATAGAAGGAGGTCCCAAATGTCGAACACTGGTCTGCTGCATCAGGGCATTAAGGAGCCAGAGCTGTAAGCGAGTCAGACCCTCTCTGTATCCCAACTAGGGAAGTAGTGTCCTACTGATGATAGCCTCTAGTACTCGAGCTGTAGGAGTAAGGTCACTGGGGTTCCTCCTCGACCCCTCACCAAAGGGCTCCTTGAAGCAATAGCGCACAAGATCTATTAGGGGGCACCAACCCTCCATGAGGAGCCTGGGAGGCTCCTGCTGTCCATAACATACTCATGCAATCTGACAGGCTGATCCTGTAGCCCTCAGTATCTCCTAGGCCCTGAAACTCATCACCCTGTAGTCTCTGCCGTTGAATTCAAGTGATGAAGTATGATGCGGGTCAACGTAGAGCGAGATTAGTAAAACTGCCGAACCCAAGATGGTACATATACGTCCTAGTCTAGCCAATCAGATCTGTGCAGCCCCGCAAATATGACAAGTAGGGGCGGATATGCTCTCCGGCTGCTTGCCACAATTAGACTCTATACTGCATACCGCTTGAGATCTGAAAACTGCCCCACTGTTGAGATAAGCATTGTAGAAATCCTCCTACAGTGGCGTGTAGAACCCCTCTGCTGCTCTCTCATCCCCTCCTCGGAGGGAACCACACCTCAAACTCAACAAACCTCAGCTGGCGAACATGTCCTGGCCGTGGCGGCCCTCAAGTCAAGATGTACAACTAGAGGCGGACCCTATGGTCTAGGCCGGTGGGCGTGAACCCCCTGCACCTGTGTAGCTGGCCTCGGTGAATGCAGCACTGGTACGACTAGAGCGGCGTAGCTGGGGTGCCGGCTCGGTCTCCTCGGCCTACTGGCCCTCCTGAGTCTCCTGAGCTGGCTGAGGCTCTGTAGGTGGGGGCTACTGATGTGGCTCCTGCTGGGACTGCCCCTGAAGCTGAGGCTCCTCAATAGCCAGACGGTCCTGCCATCATGACAGTCCCAGGTGGACTACCATGAAGTTGCTCAATCTCCCTCAGTCTGCCCTGCGCGTCTGGTGCCAGATGATCTGCTATGACAACTCCACTGCGGGCACCTCCTCTCTCGGCACGCTCTGTGGCCTCAGCGACTGCTGCTGCTCTCACTGTCTCTGCGTCGGGTACTTGCGCTTCTTGGATGTCACCTGCTTCATTGCCTTGCCTTTCGATCCTACAGGCTGGCGAGGCGGGGGCCTCCGATCGTCATCTCCTGGACCACCACCAACATTCTTCGTGCGAGCCATCTGATCTGATAAGAAGATGAACTGCCGCTGACGAAGATCAACTGTCAAACTGACACTCCCGAGGCTTGGCCTCGATCCGTACTCGCGAGCTTGGCTCCGAGTTGTCTGACAACTGCCACAAGAACCTCAACGACACCGACTCTCTGCACGATGGAATAGATGGATATACAAATAAATACAATATATCTAATAGATGCGAAAGACCTAGGAAGCAAGCAATGTAGGTACGAAATTGAGACGACGAGCATGCTACCTTATGAATCGGTGATCCGAGAAAAGAAGAGACGTGTCACGCGGGGGAAACCTCGGAACTGGCTGGGGTTAGGGTTGCGAAGAACTTCGATGAACCGAGCCCTGGATTATTTGAAATCATTGACTTGCAATTGATCTAGGTCACAAGGAAGGCAAATTGAAAGCCAGGGTTTTTTTCTTACCAACGAGGAGGTAGGGCTAGGGCACGGCAGATCGGCGCGGTGGAACTGCTTGCTGGCTAGTGGCGCCGGGCGCACGGGCTGCGGTGCACGCTCAGTCGTGGGAGGCACGCGGCTGTGGTGCTCGGCGCGGGGACACGAGGTGGAGCAGATGCGGCTGCAAGGACGAGCACTCGGCGCAACGAGGGAGGAGGCGTGGCTGTGGTGGCATGAGGTGCTCGACGGCGTGGAAGGGCTGTGGCGGCGGCTCTTAGGCACGGGAAAACTACGGCGGCGAACGGGGTTAGGTCAAGAACCACACGACGGCTACGGTTAAATGAGGGTCCCCAGCATGACAGAAAAGGAAACAGAAGAAGAGCCTGATGCCGCACGAGATCCACTGACCGGACGCTCTGGTGGTAGCGACCGACGCTACCACCCAGCGTCCGGTCGATTCCAGAGAGGTCCAATTCCTCTGGAATCGCGACCACGCGTCCGGTTGTCCATGACCGGACAGGCAGGGTCGGTCAGTCAGCCTGTTTCTCCTTCAAACGACCGGACGCTGGATCCCTTCCTGACCGGACGCACAAACGCAGCGTCCGGTCACTCTTCAGCAGCAGTTCACCTCATGTGAACTGACCAGACGCTGGACAGCAGCGTCCGGCAGGTCGGTGGTCCTTTCCAGCAAATCTTCAATGTTCCTTCGCGCTGCCTGTTCCCAATCAAGTCCCAACTTGAATAAGATCCAAATAAGCACCAATTGGGACTGATGTGAGTGACCTCTCTCAAACCCTCATATTTTTCAAAATATTTTGCCTTAGGCTATAATTCTTTTTAGAAAATAGGCAATAAGAGGGCAAATGGAACAAAACAACAAAACAACATCCATGCATATGCAATACTTTGTAAGTAAATCTATTTGCTTGTCAAGTTTGATCCAAGGTTAAGCTTCTTCACACGCTTTTCGGCGGTTATCTTAACCATGTTAGATAAGCCCTATATGCATTTGCCAATAATTAAATATGTTGTATATTACAATGAATGCAAGGGACAACACAAGCTCAATTTTTAGTGAAGTTGCTAAAGTCAAGCACATTGAGCTCATTCCGCAATCTACAAAATGTAGCCTCATCTAGCGGTTTAGTGAAGATATCCGCTAATTGATCTTCGGTTCTTACACCTTCTAAGTGATATATCATTTTTAGCAACATGATCTCTTAGAAAGTGATGGCGGATATCTATGTGCTTGGTGCGAGAGTGTTTGAACCGGATTATTTGACAAGTTTTACCGCACTTTCATTAGTCGCACAAAAGAGGTACCTTTTCTAGAACTACACCATAGTCTAGCAAAGTTTGTTTCATGTATAAAATTTGTGCACAACAAGCACCCGCGGCAATGTATTCCGCTTCAGCGGTGGACAAAGCCACACTATTTTGTTTCTTGGAGGACCAAGACACAAGTGATCTACCAAGCAAATGGCACCCTCCGGAATGTGCTCTTTCTATCAACTTTGCATACCGGCGTAATCCGAATCAGGAATAGCCAACTAATTCAAATATAGCTCCTTTGGGATACCAAAGGCCAATGCTTGGTGTGTGCTTGAGATACCTAAGGATTCTTTTACGGCAATTAAATGTGTTTCCTTAGGAATTAGCTTGGAACTCTAGCACACATACACACACTAAACATGATGTCGGGCCTAGATGCGGTTAAATATAACAAGCTACCAATCATAGAACGGTAGAGAGTTTGATCAACCGGGTTACCTCCCTCATCTAGGTCGAGATGTCCATTGGTAGGCATTGGTGTCTTGATTGGCTTACATTCATCCATCTTGAATCTCTTGAGAAGATCTTTTGTGTATTTCTCTTGAGAGATGAAGATGCCTTCTTTCATTTGCTTGACTTGAAAACCAAGAAAGAATGTAAGCTCACCAATCATGGACATCTCGAACTCCTTCGACATCAATTCACCAAATTCTTTGCATGAGTCTTCATTTGATGATCCAAAGATGATATCATCAACATATACTTGACAAATGAAGATATGCCCATCAAGCTTCTTGGTGAATAGTGTGGTGTCGACCTTCCCAATGGTGAAGCCCTTCTCAATGAGGAAGTCCCGAAGGCGCTCATACCAAGCTCTTGGGGCTTGCTTAAGCCCATATAGTGCCTTGGACAACCTATAAACATGATTAGGATATCTAGGGTCTTCAAACCCGGGAGGTTGATCAACATAGACTAGTTCATTAATAAAGCCATTTAAAAATGCACTTTTCACATCCATTTGATATAGTTTCATTTCATGATGTGATGCATATGCAAGTAGGATACGGATGGCTTCTAATCTTGCAACCGGTGCAAAGGTCTCTCCAAAATCCAAACCTTCAACTTGAGAGAACCCCTTTGCAACTAGTCTTGCCTTGTTCCTCACAACAACACCTTGATCATCTTGCTTGTTGCGGAACACCCACTTTGTTCCAATGACTCTTGCACCTTTTGGTCGCTCTTCAAGAGTCCAAACTTCATTGCGAGTGAAGTTGTTCAACTCTTCATGCATGGCATTGATCCAATCCGGATCTTTAAGAGCTTCTTCTACCTTGGTAGGCTCATAGCAAGAGACAAAAGAGTGATGAGCAATAAATGAAGCAAGTTTTTGAGATCGAGTCATTACACCCTTTGATGGACTCCCTATGATGAGATCTTGTGGATGATCTTGTAGGAGAGGTGTATTTCTTCTATTGACCACTTGAGGAGGAGGTTGTGGAGCATCAACATCTTGTGCTTGTACCACCATTTGCTCATGGGAGATATGAGTATCTTCATTTTCTTCTCCCATCTTTTTCACCATCTTGTGGCACACTTGATGAAGAAGGTTGATCAATGACTTGTACATCATCTTCATCATCTTTTGGCTTGATGTCTCCCACCGGAATATTCTTCATAGCCTCCCTCAATGGTTCATCACCTACATCATCAAGATTCTCATGTGCTCCTTGGGAGCCGTTAGATTCATCAAATTCCACATCATATGTTTCTTCAACCAAGCCGGTGGCATGATTAAATACTCTATATGCTTTGGACTTTGATGAGTAACCAACAAGAAAACCAATATCACAACGTCTTTGGAACTTCCCTAGGTGTTGCCGCTTCTTGTAGATGTAGCATTTGCAACCAAACACCCTAAAGAAGGAGACGTCCGGCTTCTTCCCATTGAGCAACTCATAAGGTGTCTTGCCAAGGAACTTTTGAAGGAATAGGCGGTTTGATGCATAGCATGCGGTGTTGATTGCTTCCGCCCATAGAGCTTCGGGGGTGTTGTACTCATCTAGCATTGTCCTTGCAAGAGTGATCAAAGTCCGGTTCTTCCTCTCAACTACACCATTTTGTTGAGGAGTATAAGTTGCGGAGACTTCATGCTTGATCCCAACTTCATCACAATAGCTTCAATGTTTGTGTTGTCAAATTCTTTCCATTGTCACTTCTATCTTCTTGAGCTTCACTTCAAATTCATTTTGAGCTCTCTTGGCAAACTTCTTGAAGCAAGATGCAACTTCGGATTTGTCATGAAGGAAGAATACCCATGTATACCTTGAATAGTCATCACAATCACAAGACAATAGAGATTCCCTCCCAAACTCTTGTATGTTGTTGGTCCAAATAAATCCATGTGTAGGAGTTCTAGCACTCTTGTGGTTGACATGAAAGCTTTGGTTGGATGAGTATTTGCAACTTGCTTGCCGGCTTGACATGCACTACAAAGCTTGTCCTTCTCAAACTTCACATCCTTCAACCCTCTCACCAAATCATTCTTCATAAGCTTCTTGAGTGAGCTCATCCCAACATGAGCAAGTCTTCTATGCCATAGCCACCCAAGTGTTGTTTTGGTGAATAGGCAAGTCTTCAAATTTGCATCTTCGGAGGTGAAGTCCACTAGATATAAGTTGTTGTATCTAAATCCATTGAATATCACTTGATTGTCATCTACCTTGGATACAACAACCTCCTTCTCGGTGAACAAGCATTGGAAGCCAAGATCACACAATTGTCCAACGGATAGCAAGTTGAAGCTCAATGAAGCAACATATAGCACATTGGAGATGGAATGATCATTTGATATTGCCACTTTGCCCAATCCTTTAACCTTGCCCTTTGAGTTATCTCCAAATGTTATTTTCTCTTGTCCATCTACCTCTTCATCTAGTGAGGTGAACATACGAGGATCACCGGTCATATGTTGAGTGCAACCACTATCAATAACCCAATGACTTCCACCGGTCTTGTAGTTCACCTACACACAGAGATTCAAGCTTTAGGAACCAAACTTGTTGAGGGCCCTTCACCTTCTCAACAAGTGACTTAGCCACCCAAATCTTCTTAGGCCTATTCTTGTTAGGGGGTCCTAAGAACATGACTTTCATCTTTCCACTAGAATCCTTTCTAAGCATGTAGTGAGCATTGAAGGCAAAGGGTCTAGCATGCTTGGGCAAGGGTTGTGGCGGTGGAGTTTGGCACTCATGAGCAAAGTGGCCTTCTTGTCCACACTCAAACATCTCTTTGGCTTTGGCTTTGGCTTTGATTGTTGTTGTTGAACTTGAGCCTTCTTCTTCTCTACACTTGCCACATATCCAATGCCACTTCTATCCATCTTCATGACGGTGTTCATAAGTAGCTCACTTTGGAGGTGCTTGCCTCTATGCCAAACTTGCTCACCCCATCTTGAGATGCCTCTTTCTCCAACTTGAGGCTTCTATTTTCTTCTTTAGAGCATCCATATTTTCTTCTCTTTCCTTGAGCTTCTTGTTTTCTTCTCTGAGCTTCTCATCTCAGGATCAACCTCTTTGTCATGATCAAGAGTTTCTAGCACAATGGTGTTGTGGCTTTTCTCTCTCTTCAAGATCTTTCATGAGCTTCATTTGTGTTCTTGAGCTTGACATATTCATCATAGTCATTGCACTCAACCACTTGCTTGCCTTTGCCACTAGATCCTTGCTCAATGCTCTCATCAATTAAATCATCACATGATGTAGCTATATCAATCTTAACAACATGGTTAGTAGCATCATGTGGCTCATTTGGTAAAAATTCTTGAGCAATAACAAGAGTATCATGATTGATCTTAGAGTAGTGTATCATCTTTTAGCTTGTTGTGGCTAGTGATGAGCTCATTGTGCACCCACTCAAGTTTATCATGTTTATCTTTAAGCTCTTTCTTAGAAGATTTGAGCTCCTTGAGTTTGGATGATATAGCATCATTTGTTTCTTAAGCTCATCATTAGCCTTTTCCAATGTATCATTTAGCTAAGAGTGAATCATTTTTAGCATCAAGCTTTTCATTTTTAGCTCTACTCTTTCTAATGATCTTAGTGTATTTTCTTAGTATTTTGACAAGATCATCATATGAAGGTGATCATCATCATCGCTATCACTATCATCATCACTAGCTGCTCATCATCACTACTATCATCATCTTAGTTACCTTGCGTTCACCCTTGGCCATAAGGCATAGGTGTGTAGAGGATGATGGCGATGGTGGCGGTGAAGATGAATATCAATAGCAATGGCGGCCACCTTCTCATTGTCACTATCATCATCGGATGATCCACTAGATGAATCAATGTCCGTGAGCCAATCACCGACAATGTAGGCCTTTCCACTCTTCTTCTTCTTGTGGAAGTCCCTCTTTTGCCATCTCTCTTCTTGTATGGCTTGTTCTTCTTCTTCATCTTCATCTTCATTGCTTGAGTCATCTTTCTTGCCCTTGTTCTTGTTCTTGAACTTGTCTTTCTTGGGCTTTGTGCATTGATGTGCTAGATGACCAAGTTCACCACAATTGAAGCAATCCATTCGGAGATTGGCTTTCTTCTTGAGCTTGTGAAGAACTTCTTCTTGCCATCAACTTGATGCCACTCTTGTTTAGCTTCTTTAGCATCTTGGCGGTCTTCTTCACCATGAGAGCAAGACTTTCATCATCACTTCTTCATCACTTGAGCTCTCATACTCAAGTCTTGCTTTGCCCTTATCTTGGCTAGCTTTGAATGCTAAGTCCTTCTCTTTCTTCTTTGTAGAGGATGAGCCATCTTGTGGTGATGTGCATGTACATCTCATGAGCATTGATCTTTCCCAAGATTTGTGTCGGTGTAGCGGTGGAAAGATCACCTTGGTGTAGCACGGTCACAATATGCCCATATTTGTCAATGGGGAGGACACTCAAGATCTTTCTCACAACGTCGGATGGTGACATTTGAGTAAGTCCAAGCCCATTGACTTCCTCTACAAGAACATTCAAACGTGAATACATCTCATTAGCACTTCTTTGGGAAGCATCTCAAATGAATTTAGCTTTTTATACAAGATGATAGCGTTCCTCACGCTCACTCTTGGTTCCCTCATGGAGCGCACAAACGTCCGACCATAGTGCATGGGCGTCTTTGTGGTTCCTTACACGGTTGAACACATCTTTGCAAAGGCCTCTAAAGATGGTGTTGCGAGCCTTTGCATTCCATTTTTCATAATTCCTCATCGCCTTGTAAGTTGTGCATCCTAGGTTTTGGGAACCTTGAGGCGGCTCTAAGTACCAACGTCTAGAGCTTCTAAGTACGCCTCCATGCGATTTTCCAATATGGAAAGTCATCTCCCTCAAAGATAGGAGGAGGTCCATCCCTGTGAGACATCTTGCTCTAAGCGGTTAAGCTTAAAAACGTGAGCACGAGGCTCTGATACCAATTGAAAGGATCAAGATGCCCAAGAGGGGGGGTGAATTGGGCTAATTCTAAATTTTCTTGCAATAATCAAATCCTACGGTTAGCCCAATTAACCCCTTGTGCCTAGAAAAGTGTTTCTATAAACTAACGCACAACGGACTTGCAACCTATGTTCCAAACTTACTCTAGCATGGCAATTCTATGAATGTAAAGACAAGTATTGAATTGCTCAAAGTAAATGCTCAAAGTAAATAGAGAGAGAGAGAGGAACGCGGCGATGTTTTGCCGAGGTATCGAGAGTCGCCACTCCCCACTAGTCCTCGTTGGAGCACCCGCGCAAGGGTGTAGCTCCCCCTTGATCCGCGGGTTGATTCTTCGACACTCCGTCGGCGAATCACCCAAACCGCTCACAACTTGAGTTGGGTCACCCACAAGCTCCGCCGGGTGATCACCAAGCTCCCAATCACCACCAAGCCGTCTAGGTGATGGCGATCACCAAGAGTAACAAGCACGAACTCTCACTTGACCACGCAAGCCTAATGAGAAGATGGATGCACACTTGCTACTCTTGATTCACTAATGAGGCTACTCTCTTGGATTCTCAAATCTCAATCACCTCACTAGGACCTTGCTCTTCTTGGCACTCACAAACGTGTTTCTCAGCTGTTGGAATGAGCAAAAGTGACTCCACACACGAGTGGAGCTTCTATTTATAAGGCAGCCTGAAAAAGAACCGTTATGAGCTTCTGCGGGGTGACCGGACGCTCCGGTCATGTTGACCGGACGCTCCGGTCAGTTCAACCCGCACCAGTGAAAATGTGTTGACCGTGCAGGGTCCGGTCACCACTGACCGGACGCGTCCGGTCGCATTAAACCCTTACTGGAACCTTACTGTACTCGACCGACGCTGAACCCCAGGGTCCGGTCAGTACTGACCGGACGCGTCCGGTCGTGATTCTTCTCTGGAACCTTACTGGAGTCGACCGACGCTGCCTCTCAGCGTCCGGTCACTTGACCTCTAGCGTCCGGTCGCACCGAACGCAGTCTGTTGATCAAATGAACTGACCGGACCCTGCGGCCAGCGTCCGGTCGCACCGGAGCCAGCGTCCGGTCAGCATTTGACCCTCCATTCACTTCCAACTCTCGATCATATGTGAATGAAGTTTGCTCCAAGGATCTTAGGCATTTAGGAGCTACCTAGAGCTAGTTTTAACAAGTGTGCACCACACCTAACTCACTAGACTCACTAGGTCAAGCTACCCGTCCATACCCCCCTTAATAGTACGGCCAAAGGAAAAAAAGTCCTAAACTACTCTAAGTGTCACTCCAACTCCAATCGACACTTAGAACTAGTCATCCTTAACCTTGTCGTCCATCCTTTGAAAACCGAAATGATTTCCATCGTAGGGGCATGACCACCTCGATTGCCCAATCGATCTCCATTACCATGACCTAACTTAATTGCCTCTGCAAAACACACGTTAGTCATAGTAATCTTGTATTGTCATTAATCACCGAAACCCAATTAGGGGCCTAGATGCTTTCACGGTGTTCACTAGGTCACTAGGTTGGTGAGGGCCTTAGCCTCTGGTTTAACATGTGGCCCTCTCGCCTATGCCCTGTAATTTATGCAACTCTGTTCAGGCTTGTGTTTGTTGCCTTCGGGCTTGCTGTAATGTTGTTTGTGTTAAATAGCCTCTGTTAGTAGTTTCCTTTGTTGTAAGGCATTGTGATTTTTAAATGAAGTTTGCTTGGGATGATTTGGTTGCACACTTGTTTTATTGAAGATTCTGAATATGACTACAATTTAGGCCGAAGGCTCTTAGCGAATTATTTTACAATATTTCTTTAGCCTCGGCTTCTTTCTTCTATGGTTGGAGATGAGTATGAGTCTGTGCGTCATCGTGGAGAAGCTGAGGTGCTAGTCTTCACCGGGCTGCGCGAGCTGCTGGATTTACGAGTCTTCGCACGATACCTTTTGCTCTCTCGTTTCTAAGGAAACTCCTGCCTCCATGGCTCTCTTTCTTTGCCTTATAGTAGACTGGCTCCTATTTGGTTTGGCTTCCCCCTAGCACTCTTTTGGGGATAGGGGTATGAAACTTTGCTGGCTAGGGCTAGTGTTGGGGTAAGGCGCATGGTTTTATAGTCTACTGCTTGCACGATGTAATCAGTTTTGGTGGTTGGCCAAAATTTATTGCTTAGATACATTTTGAAGTTGTGATAAGACTAACAGATTTGTTTGTACCTGGCGTATCTTTGGCTCTTAGTCTTGTTGTACTTTAGTCATTAGTTCCTGATATTGCCCTGGTGCCTGATAAAGATGGGTCTTCGCTAGGTATTTTCTTGCCCGAAGCCTACAGTGAAGGCAGGACTTTGTCGGGTCTTTGTGGCCTTTTGGCTGTTTTGAAGAATCCTTGATGCCTGAATGTGGACAGGGCTTTGTCAAGATTGCGGGCTAATTTAGCCGCGGAGGTCGTTCCACATCTTAGATCCTTCGGCTAAGGCGGTGGAGGGTCCTCTTTATCGGGATGTCATTGTCGAATGTTGTGGCTCCGTTGCTGGCCACTTTCGACCTTCGCTTTTGGTGGTATACTTGGGGAATTCCTCTATATTTTAGAGGGTTTTACATGGGTCCTGCCTCGTTGAAAACATCACCTCTGTTAGGAGCCCCGTTTGTGAGGAAATGAGAACATGCCCTTTTGCATGAAATGTAAAGAAAATATGCAAAACTAGGAGAGGTGCGGTGACCTTCGTTGATAGATTTTGTTTGTACCTAGCGTATCTTTGGCTCTTACTCCTATTGTACTTTAGTCATTAGTTCCTGATATTGCCCTGGTGCCTGATAAAGACGGGTCTTAGCCATGTATTTTCTTGCCTGAAGCCTACAGTGAAGGTAGGACTTTGTCAGATCTTTGCGGCCTTTTTGCCATTTTGAAGAATCCTTGATTCCTGAATGTGGACAGGGCTTTGTCAAGGTTGCGGGCTAATTTAGCCGCGGAGGTCAATCCACATCTTAGATCCTTTGGCTAAGGCGGTGGAGGGTCCTCTTTTATCGGGATGTCATTGTCGAATGTTGTGGCTCTGTTGCTAGCCACTTTTGACCTTCGCTTTTGGAGGTATACTTGGGGAATTCCTCTATATTGTAGAGGGTTTTACATGGGTCCTGCCTCGTTGGAAACCTCACCTCCGCTAGGAGCCCCATTTGTGAGGAAAAGAGAACAGGCCCTTTTGCATGAAATGTAAAGAAAATATGAAAACTAGGAGAGGTGCGGTGACCTTCGCTTATAGTTCCGCGAAGACCACCTTTTCACATTTTAGATGTAGAACCTACGCAAACTGTCAATGTTCTAGGTATGAGTGGTTGTTTTTCCTTCATTGTTTGTTAGGTGGAATGATCCCGGTCTTCCAGCGGCCTTCGCCATGTACGGGCCCTCCCATTTTGGTTGGAGCTTTCTTGCATTGGCCGCATTGGGCTTCCTTCTTAGGACTAGGTCTTCATCTTGCATGAGCTTCCTGACCACCTGGCTATCTCTCCACTTCCTTGTTTGCTCTTGGTATTTGTTGATGTTTTCTACTGCTTCCAATCTTGAGCCTTTGATTGTTTCTTTGGAGTATTCTTCATCTGCCACTAGGGCCTCTTTGGTTACCCAAAGGCTTCAATGCTTGATCTCTTCAGGTAACATCGCCTCTTCGCCGTACAGAAGCTTGAATGGTGAAAATCCTGTCGTTCTAGATGCCATGGTGTTGTGAGACCATACTACCTTTTGCAGTTCTTCTGTCCATTTGCCTTTGCGGAGGTTGAATAAAGTTTTTGAGATTGCTAAAAATACTATTATGTTGGCTCTTTCTACCGTTCCATTTGACTCTAGATGATAGACTAATGCAAATGCTATTTTTGTGCCTATGCTTTGGCAGAACTCTTTGAATTTGTCTGAATCGAACTGCTTCCCATTGTCTATTGTTAAGGTTTTTGGTACTCCAAACCTGCAGATTATGTTCTCCCAAAAGAATTTTCTCACTATCTCTGAGGTGATTGTTGCTAGCGGCTTGGCTTCAATCCATCTTGTGAAATATTCGATAGCTACTACCGCGAACTTGTTCCCCCATGCGGAGGTGGTAGTGGGCCAACTAGATCCATACCCCATCTTTGCAATGGCCAAGTGGGTGGGATGAGCTGTACTGCTGCTGAAGGCTTTGACTGGTGAGGGGATGTGGTCTGGCAAGCTTCACATGTGTTAACAATTTGCTCTACATCTTTAACATGTGTGGGCCAATAGAATCCCTACCTAATTGCCTTCGTAGATAATGCCCTTGGTCCAATGTGAGAGCCACATATCCCTGAATGGATTTCTTGGAGGAGCTCTCTGCCTTCGCTCTGAGTTATGCATTTGAGTAACTACTGGACTCCCCTTTTTGTACAAATGCCATCCATTAATGTGTAACTTCTTGCCCTAGCTGCTTTTCTTGCTATGCTTGCTTCATCTTTTGAGTGATGGATGTTGTTCAGGTAATATATTATCAAATGTCTCCAGTCTTCGGATTCGGTGATCATGATAGTTTTGAATGCCTTCGCGGTTGTTTGAGTTGCTGGTGCTTCCAATATTTGATAGAAAGTTCCTTCTAGAAAGGGTGTGTTATTTGCTGCTGCCTTCGCTAGCTCATCTGCTTCTGTGTTTTCTGCTCTCGGTATATACTTCAGAGTGAATCCCTAGAACCTTTGCTCAAGTGCCTTTACTGTGGACAGATATTTGGCCAGCTTTGGTTCTCTTGCGACATACTCCTTTTCAACTTGTCCTGCCATGACTAGGGAGTCTATTTTTGCTAATACAATCTTCGCACTGAGTGCCTTTGCCTTGTTGAGGCCTTCATATTCTGCTATGTTATTTGTTGTTTTGAATTCTAGTCTTGCTGCATACTTTGTACAAAGGCCTGATGGTGCTACCAAAATGGTGGAGGCCCTAGCTCCCAAATGCCCCCATGCTCTGTCTATGTAGAGCGTCCAGATTTGGGTTTGAGACTGTGGGTTTTGATGTGCCGAAGGTGTCCAGTCTGCCACAAAGTTTGCTAATGCTTGGTATTTGACTGTTGTTCTTTGCACAAAGCTGATTTCAAATTGGGATAATTCTGTTTCCCATTTCCCTATTCTTCTGGAGGCTTCTTTGTTGTTGAACACATCTCTGAGTGGTTGCGAACAAGGCACTGTGATCTCATGTGCTTGGAAGTAGTGCTTTAATTTTCTTGATGAGATGAGTACAGCGTATGCAATTTTCTCGATTTCTGTATAGTTCAGCCTTGCACCCGATAGGGCTTCTGAGATATAGAAGACATGTTGTTGAATGACCCTTGGCCCTTCTTCTTTCACCTAAACAAGTACTCCGCTAACTGCATGGCCGAAGGCTGCCACATATAATAGTAGTGGGCCCTCCGGATCTGGTACTGTTACCAAGAGTTTGTTGGCCATGTAATTTTTGAGTCGCTGGAAGGCCTCCGACTGCTCTGGCTCCCATTCCACCTTGTCTCCGCCTCTCAGAGCTTTGAAGAATGGGAGGTTGCATTCTGCTGATTTTGAGATAAATCTGTTCAATGCTGCTATTTTTCTAGTGAGTTTTTGCACTTCCTTCTTGGTTGATGGCTCCACCATTGAGATTATTAGCCCTTCTTCTTCTCTAGGTTGGCCCAAATACCTTCGGGTCTATGATGTACCCGACCATCTTTCCTCGGCTAACTCCGAAAACACACTTTTCTAGGTTTAGCTTTAAGCCTGCTTCCCTGAGGTTGTCGAAGGTTTCCTTAGATCTGCTATATGATATTCCTCATTCTTACTCATTACCATGATGTCATCGACATAAGCTATGATGTTTTTCTGTAATTGTAGGCCAAGGACTGCTTTCATCATTCTGGCGAAGGTCGAGCCTGCATTCTTTAGTCCTTCGGGCATTCTGGTGTAGTAGTAAGTGAAGGGGGTAGTGAAACTTGTCTTTTCCTCATCTTCTTTGTTGAGCCAAATTTGATGATATCCTGAGAAACAATCTAGTAGGGAGAAGCTCTTGCATCTTGCTGCCTTATTGACAGAGGTGTCTATCCTTGGTAGCGGAAATGGATCTTTCTTGCTTGCCTTGTTGAGATCTGTGAAGTCTATGCACATTCTCATCTTTCTATTCTTCTTTGGTACTAACACTACATTTGCCAGCCATTTGAGTACTTGACTTCTCTGATGACGTTTGCGTCCAACAACGCTGTACTTCGGCCTTCGCTGCTAAGATTCTATCCTCTGACATTTTCCTTGCTGCTACTTCTTTTGGCTTCATCTTGGGGTTGATGTCAAGGGAATTGTGATGTCCCTACTGACTCATTTCAAGTCGGAGGCTGACCAGGTGAAGACGTCTTTGTTCTTGGCTAAAGTTTCTATAAGCTCTGCTTCTTCTGCTTCGAAAGGTATGCTCTGATGGTGATCTTTCTATCTAGGACTGTGTCTTCCAATGGGATTGACTTTGTTTTCTTGATCTTTGAGATCTGTTTTGCCCTTTGGCATGTCTAGAGGCTCTAGCAAATTACTCTTGGCTGACTCGACCGAGTTGATGTTATGCTGTGACTTGTAGATGTCTCTTTCTATGTTTCTTGCCTCTTTCTAACTACCATAAATTGTGATGATACCATGCAAAGCTAGCATTTTCATACACAAGTAACCCATATGGACGGATGTGTTGAATTTGTTTGCAAATCCTCTGCCGAAGATGGCATTGGAGGCGTAGTAGAGGTCCACTACATCGAAGGTCACGTATTCTGTTCTTGCATTTTCTTGACCTCCAAAGGAGATTGGCAGGGATATTTTCCCTAATGCATCAATCCTCTTTCCTCCGAAGCCAATTAATGGTGAATCCGAAGGCTATAGTTGGCTTCTGCTTAGTTTCATCTGGTCGAAGGCATTAACAAAGATGATGTCTGTGGAGCTCCTAGAATCTATGAGAACTCTATTATATCTCCCAACCTGCTATGTTGGCCTTGATTACCATAGCGTCGGTGTGGGGATAGCTTTCTAGTTGTAGATCTTGCTCTGAGAAGGTGATTGGTGTCTTCGACCAATCTATGCAGCGCACTAGGCCTTGGACTGCTACGTTGTTGACGAGCCTAAGGTGATCCTTCTTCTGCTTCTTTGTCTAGAATTCCATTGAGGAGCCTCCGGCTATTGGGAGTATCATGCCGATGGTGGGTAGTGGTGTATGTGGGTTGAGCTGATTTTCTAGGTTAGGCTCATTTTTGGGGTGGTTAGTTGTAGCGGAGGTGGCAGTGGAGGTGCTTCGAGTTGCCTATTATGCACTTGAGCTGGCTGGTTTGTCTCTCTGAATGTTATGTGTGGAGGCCTTGGTTTATGTAGGTGAGGTTGGCTTCCGCTCGCTGATTACTTGCCTGCCATTGCTGTTGGGTGTTTGGTCGCCATGTAGGTAGGAAGTTGGGATAGTATGCGACTGCTAAGGTGGATGGGTGAATTTGATTGGAGTTAAGACTTAGGTAGATTGGGCAGTATGGCTACTGTGAAGGCGCAATGAAGGTGTGGTTGACTTCCCTAGTGGGTTGTTGTGACGAAGGCTGAGGGTTTTCTTGGTTTTTATCCTCTCCTGAGTTTCCTCCATCTGGGTAATCTCTGGTGATGTGCCCTTTGTTTTCTCCATGAAAGAAACAATATTGCCTCCACTGTCTTGGTTCTTGGTTTTTGTTCGAGTTCTTCCTTTGATTGTATTTCTTGCCTTCGTACTGCTTGCATGATGGCCTATTTTGTTCTGCCTCTGGCATTTGCTGTCGATGCTTCGTTGCTATTCTATGTTAAAAACTTGTTGATCAGGGGTGCTGATGGCTGAGGCTGCAATTGGCCTTGGCTTCTGTCACCCTTATGAACATTCCTGCCATTTGTTTGGTACTGCTTGTTCTGATTTTGCTCTTC
>NW_027097813.1:0-24935 GCF_019320115.1 Miscanthus floridulus | reverse complement strand
ATGTTTCACAAACTACTCTACGATGTGCAATTTGTCTCTCGTACTTAATACGTTGCCAAAGCATTCCTAGTACTCAAATATTCATCTCAGAGGCTTATGTTGCTTCGCATATTACTTATATTGATTAAAAAAATCATTCCTTCTGCATACAATTGCATTGAGAGAGCCATGTTGCTTTATATGTATTGTCTGTTGATCGTTTTATTGGACATTTTGATGCTTTTTCTAAGATATTGGAGCATTTTGAGTCAATGAAGGAAATGTTGTTTTTGCTGCTTCTCATGTGTTTGAAACTTTGAATCCATGTTCCGTCCGTTTATTTACTTTGTGCACAATTCTTTATCTAAAATGTTGATATGATTCTATTTTATTCGTCCTTATTGGTGTAGGAATTGAAAAGGAAGGAAGAGGCGGCATCCCGAGGTAATTTCATCTCTGTTCATTCTTTTAAGTAGCTGTTTATTCATTTTTGTACATTCAATAAAAAAACTGAACTCATAAGAAAGATATTGGTAAAGGCAATGGGTTTATTGAGGAAATGTACTGAGAAAGCAATCCTGTCACCCAACACGGGTTACACATTCAGTTTATTTCTATGCTCAGTTATTGATGCTATGCTGAGAAGATTACTTCTACTAGATGATGTTTTCAGATGTCATGATGTATGTCTTCCATTTTTTAAAAGAAAATTTGCTATTTCTTTTCATAGAGAATTGGGTTGCTATTATTTTCAGTTTTTCCACTAACCTTTATCATCTTTTATTTTTCAGCTGGCATTGTGATAGAAGAGAAAAATTGGCCTCCCTTTTTTCCCCTCATCCACCACGACATTTCCAATGAAATACCTATCCATCTACAAAGGATGCAGTACTTGCATTCTCGTCATTCTTGGGTAAGCTTTAAATGTCCAAAATGTATTGGTTAGTACTACTGTACTAGTGTTCCTGTCTCTCTCTCTATCTATCTCTGACTTAAGTATAATGTATTGATCTTTTTTTTATATATGCATTAATAGTGTTACTACTAGTAGGGACGTGGATGGCAATACACTTTCACTTTCTTGCTTGTGCTGCATAAAGGATTTATTATGTTCATTTGATCCGTGGACTGATTGCATTTCGCAGAAAATAATTCTCATAGATAGTGGCTAGTACGTTCATTTGGCATAGCATTTCTCAACTGAAGTTCTCTGTCATGTGGGGCCACACCTATACAAGGAAACGGCGCGCCCGGGATGGCCGCTGAGGATTTGGGCGCGGTCACCAGGAAGGCAGGCGCGTCAGCTGAAGATGTGGGCGTGGTCACCAGGCATGCAAATCAGGAAGAAATGGCAAGTGGCTAGAAGGAAGTAACAGCCGATCAAGGCCTTAGAATTAGGAGCAATTAGCTTCAGTTTGTAGTGTCGAATGGCCTATATATGAGGATACTCAGGATGATTAATAATCAAGCAAGAATTAGTACCTAATCTTTCTTCTTCTTCCTCTAAACCGACTGGGAGCTGAGGGGCAAAACCTCGCCCCGTTACCACGGGTCGCGGCTACGAACTCCGTAGCCGGCGTCTCGCTTCTCTCGGACCCGACATCCTTGACAACCTGGTATCACAATCCAGGCCTTCCTCGCCTCGCCGATCATCCTCGCCTCCGCCACCGCTCCAAGCTACTTCTGCCCCGCCCACCCCTCACCAAGTCGCTGTCATGGGAGACCGGGAGGCCGCCTTCCAGGCTACTATGGACGCCCTGGCCGCCACCCTCAAGTCTCTGCAGGCATCAGTCGATGCCAACTCCCAGGCGATCCAACGCCTGAACGCTGCCCAGCCAACGTCGTCTTCCTCCGGCAACAAGTCCGCCACCGGGGAGCACCACCAGGACTGGCCGCCACGGTTCCAGAAATTGGATTTCCCGCGGTATGACGGCAAATCCGATCCGCTCACCTTCATTAACCGCTGCGAATCCTACTTCCACCAGCAGCGCATCATGGAGGAGGAGAAGGTTTGGATGGCCTCCTACAATCTGGAAGAGGGTGCCCAGATGTGGTACATCCAGATACAGCAGGACGAGGGATTCCGTCGTGGCGCCGCTTCAAGGACCTGCTGCACCTGCGCTACGGACCTCCTCTGCGCTCGAACCCGCTCGGCGAATTGGCGGCATGCAAGCGCACGGGCACCGTCGCGGAGTACCAGGATTGTTTCCAAGCGATCCTCCCTCGCGCGGGCCGCCTGGACGAGGAACAACGGGTCCAACTCTTCACCGCGGGCCTCCAACCGCCACTCAGCTTCGACGTCGAGGTGCATAATCCGCAGTCCCTCGCCGGAGCTGAGCCTGGCGCGAAAGCTCGAACTGCGGGAGCAGTACACGGCGCCTCCACCTCTCGCGGCGCCCCGAGCACTCTTACCGGCGCCCGCACCACGTCTTGCTTTGCCGGCGCCGCCCGTGAACAGCTCGACTGCCCCGGCCACAGTCACCGTGGAGGGCCGGTTGGTCAAGCGCCTCACCCAGGCCGAGCAGGAGGAACGCCGTCGCTTGGGCCTCTGGTACAATTGCGACGAGAAGTTCGGCCGGGGGCATAACCGGGTCTGCAAGTGCCTTTTCTTGCTGGAGGGCGTTGTGGAGGACGACGAGGACGTCGAAGAGGGCGCCACCGAGACGAGCCCCCACTTCTCGCTCCACGCCATCGCCGGCGTCCACTTCAGCGACACGATGCAAATCTAGGTCGCGCTGGGCGACACGTCCCTCATCGCACTCCTCGACTCCGGATCGACCCACAATTTCATCTCCGAGGCAGCCGCACAGCGCACAGGACTTCTTCTGCAGCACCGTCCTCACCTGACGGCCACGGTGGCCAACGGTGAGCGAGTCTCCTGCCTAGGCGTCATCCGCCAGGCCGCGCTCACCATCAGCGGCGACGCCTTCGCCGCAGACCTGTTCGTCATGCCTCTTGCCGGCTACGACGTGGTCCTCGGCACGCAGTGGCTCGCGACGTTGGAGCCGATCCTCTGGGATTTCTGCGCCCGGACGATGACATTCAAGAGGCACGCGCGTGACGTCTGCTGGCACGGGATGGCTGGCCCTGACGCACCCGGCCTCCGCGCGACTACTGCCAGCGCCACCCTGCTGGACGAGCTCCTCGATTCCTTCTCTGATGTCTTCGCCGAGCCCCACGGGCTGCCTCCTCCTCGTAGCCGCGACCACAGCATCATCCTCCTGCCAGGATCGCAACCCGTGGCGGCCCGCCCCTACCGGTACCCGGCGACGCACAAGGACGAGCTGGAGCGGCAATGTGCCGCCATGCTAGACTAGGGGCTCATACGCCGGAGCTCCTCGGCCTTCTCTTCCCCGGTCCTCCTCGTCAAGAAGGCCGACGGGTCGTAGCGTTTCTGTGTCGATTACCGCGCCTTGAACGCGATCACCGTCAATGATGCTTTTCCCATCCTGGTGGTTGATGAGTTGCTGGACGAACTCCACGGCACCAAGTTCTTCACCAAGCTGGACCTCTGCTCGGGCTACCACCAGGTCCGCATGTGCCCTGCCGACATCCCCAAGATGGCGTTCCGCACATACGACGGGCTGTACGAGTTTCCGGTGATGCCGTTTGGGCTGTGCAACGCTCTGGCCACGTTCCAAGCACTAATGAACGACGTCCTGCGCCCTTTCCTTCGCCGGTTTGTGCTCGTGTTTTTTGATGACATCCTCATCTACAGCTCATCGTGGGCGGATCACCTCCGGCACCTCCGTGCCGTCCTCACCGTGCTGCAGCAGCACCGGCTCTTCGTCAAGCGTTCTAAGTGCGCTTTTGGGGTCGGCTCCATCTACCTGGGGCACGTCATCACCGAGGCCGGCGTCGCCATGGATCCCGCCAAGGTGCAGGCGGTTCATGACTGGCCCCAGCCACGCTTGGCGCGGGTAGTACGGGGCTTCCTTGGCTTGGCGGGGTACTACCGCAAGTTCGTCCACGACTACGGCACTCTTGCGGCTCCCCTCACGGCGCTGTTAAAGAAGGAAGGGTTCCGCTGGACCGTCGACGCCACCGCGGCATTCCAGGCCCTCAAAGCCGCGGTCACCTCGGCTCCGGTTCTGTCCTTGCCGGACTTCGACAGGCCGTTCGTCGTCGAGTGCGATGCGTCGACCCACGGTTTCGGGGCGGTGCTCATCTAGGAGAAACACCCGATCACCTACTTCAGCCGGCCTGTCGCGCCGCGACACCGTTCTCTCGCCGCCTACAAACGGGAACTGATCGGCCTCGTCTATGCCATCCGTCATTGGCGTCTGTATCTCTGGGGACACCGCTTCCTGGTGCGCACGGATCACTACAGCCTCAAATTTCTCCTTGACCAGCACCTCGCGACGATCCCACAGCATCATTGGGTTGGCAAGCTCCTCGGGTTCGACTTCACCGTTGAGTACAAGCCCGGTGCCTCGAACACGGTGGCCGACGCCCTCTCGTGCCGCGACACTGAAGAGGGCGCTGTCCTCGCCATCTCTGCGCCTCGGTTCGACTACATCGAGCGCCTCCGCCAGGCTCAGGACACCGATCCGGCCCTTATCGCCATCAGGGACGAGATCACTGCAGGCACCCGGGCAGCGCCGTGGTCCCCCATCGACGGCATAGTGGCCTATGATTCCCGCTTCTACGTTCCGCCGGCGTCACCACTACTGCCGGCAATCATGACCGCCGTGCACGAGGACGACCACGAGGGTGTGCAGCGCACCGTGCACCGCCTCCGCCACGACTTCCACTTCCCCAACATGCGCCGCATGGTCCAGGACTACGTCCGAGCATGCACCACCTGCCAGCGATATAAATCGGAACATCTTCATCTGGCTGGCCTGCTTATGCCGTTGTCGGTCCCGAAGGCGGTTTGGACCGACATTGGTCTAGACTTCGTGGAGGGGCTGCCGCGCGTCGGGGGAAAATCTGTCATCCTGACAGTGGTTGATCACTTCAACAAGTATTGCCACTTCATTCCCCTGGCTCACCCGTATTCAGCAGAGTCCGTGGCCCAGGCTTTCTTCACCGACCTTGTTCGACTCCACGGCGTGCCTCAATCGATGGTGTCCGACCGTGATCCGGTGTTCACTTCCAAGTTCTGGAGGGAGCTGATGCGCCTCATGGGCGCCAAGCTGCACATGACAACAGCTTTTCATCCACAATCGGATGGCCAGACGGAGGCCGCCAACCGCGTCATTGTCATGTACCTACGCTGCTTCACCGGCGACCGGCACCGTCAGTGGCTTCGCTGGCTTGCCGTGGGCGGAATACATCTACAACACGACCCCACCAAACTTCGCTCCGCGACACACCGTTCCGGGTGGTCTACGGCCGGGACCTGCCCACCATTCGGTCCTATGAGCCGAGCGAGACTCGTGTCGCTGCCGTCGTTAAGACCATGGCAGACCGCGACGAGTTTTTGGAGGACGTCCGCTACCAGCTTGAACAAGCCCAAGCGGTCCAAAAGCTGCACTACGACAAGCTGCACCGGCACGTCTCCTACAAGGTGGGCGACTGGGTTCTACTCTGTCTACGCCATCGCCCGGCCGCCTCACTGCCCCAGGCGACCACAGGGAAGCTGAAGCCTCGCTTCTTCGGGCCGTACCGCGTCACCGAGCTCATCAACGAGGTGGCCGTGCGCCTTGCCCTGCCTCCGCACACTAGGCTCCACGACGTCTTCCACATCGGCCTCCTCAAGAAGTTCATCGGTGATACGCCAGCTACACCGCCACCTCTCCCGGTCATCCACAACGGCGCCGCTGTTCTGGAGCCCAAACGGGCAGTGCGTATCCGCCTGGCTCGCGGCATTCGTCAGGTGCTCATCCAATGGAAGGGAGAAACCGCGACCTCTACAACCTGGGAAGATGTGGACTCCTTCCTCCACAAGTACCCTGCGTTCCAGCTCGAGGACGAGCTGCTAGTCGAGGGGGGGAGAGATGTCATGTGGGGCCATGCCTATACAAGGAAACGACGCGCTCGGGATGGCCGCAGAGCCACTAAGGATTTGGGCGCAGTCACCAGGAAGGCAGGCACGCCAGCTGAAGATGTGGGCGTGGTCACCAGGCATGCAAATCAGGAAGAAATGGCAAGTGGCTAGAAGGAAGTAACAACCGATCAAGGCCTTAGAATTAGGAGCAATTAGCTCCAGTTTGTAGTGCCGAATGGCCTATATATGAGGATACTCAGGATGATTAATAATCAAGCAAGAATTAGTACCTGATCTTTCTTCTTCCTCTAAACTAACTGGGAGCTGAGGGGCAAAACCTCGCCCCGTTACCACGGGTCGCGGCTACGAACTCCGTAGCCGGGGTCCCGCTTCTCTTGGACCCGACGTCCTTGACATTCTCTTACCCGATGCTTGTTCCTCATGCAGGATTGGTAGTGTGTCTCTTTTGGAATATCATAGCAACTACAGCAGCATGGATTAAAGGGGAAGGTACAACTAAAGTGTGCCATATTGTCATCTTATTTATCTTCTTCCATCAGCACATGCTATCTTACTGACACTTAATGTTCAAACTAATATGACCTATCTACTTCAAAAGGTGTTATGATCTGGCTGCTTGCCATTATCTACTTCATATCTGGTGCACCCGGGGCTTATGTGTTATGGTACCGACCTCTTTATAATGCAATGAGGTTGTCTATATGCATCCATCCCTTAATACAATACATTTTTTTCACCATTTCAATGTTCCTTATAATCATATATCTTATTTTATTTGAATTTCTGCTTCAGAACTGAGAGCGCTTTGAAGTTTGGGTGGTTTTTTTCTATTTTACATGGTAAGATGTTGAGTAAAATAATCTAAAGGTTTCACACGTCATGTCTTAGCATTGTATTCATAAAGTTACTGCATGCCTCACTGCCAATCTTTGCCCATTTCCAGATTCATATTATCTTCTGTGTGTGGGCAGCTGTGGCTCCTCCATTCCCTTTCAAAGGAAAATCTTTGGCGTAAGTATCGTAGTTTACTGAACTTTATTTGAGAGTTGAGATGCAATAACTAATAACTCTTTGTGAGTTCTCTTTGAAGGGTAGCTGTGAGGAGCCATATATGTCCCTAGTCATAATTTGTGTTTCCATACAATCTTATTCCATAAAAAGTAATTGCTATTTCACTTAAGAATCAGTATATTTACCCACTCGGTGCTTGTCCTGAATTGTAGCCAATAATAATCTCCACAAGGAATCATTGTGGATATACAATATTTACCCCCAAATCTTCAGCATGAGCAACATACACACTTTGTGGTCCTAGAACTACGAATAAAACTTTAAATCATGTAGTGCTTGCTAAAGTTGAGATAGCTATATTTTTCTGCCAATCATGTGTCATAACTTTACCGAGGAGTCCTGCTCCACAGGTGTTATAACTGATAAGAAGCCCAACACGTAATGTTGTTGTCTAACCTTATCGTGACAAACACTGGCTTTGAGGGTTTATGTAATCAAAATCATTTGGACATTTTCAACTAAAGCATGCTCTTTATTTTTTATGCATCCAAGTGCTAACTATTTCTTTGCTGTTTTAACAGTGGGATTTTACCTGCAATTGATGTCATAGGCAATAATGCTATTGTGGGGGTAAGTCTATGTCAGTTTTGAGTTGTTAAGTTTATTGTCATGGCTCACTTTACCTATATGGCTTTGCTTTACTCTGTTTCATGAATCATGGGCATAGGATTTACTTACCAAGGAAATATATGTTTATGTAACATTCACCATGGCAGAGAGTTAACTACATTTTCGTTGCAGATATCTTGTATCATGCCCTCAGACTCTTACAGGCACTCAATTGCCTTTCTGGCTTCTTTAATTTCTAAAACTGCACTCTTTACCAAATCGTCACTGCATCCAATAGCCATATTGATTGGCATAGCTTATTTAGTTCCGAAGTAATTTACCTTGTTTTTTATGTTTGACAGATATTTTACTTTGTTGGATTCGGCTTGTTCTGCCTTGAATCACTTCTGAGCATCGGTGTCATTCAGGTTGGTTGAATCTATTCTTTGTTCATTGAATCCTTCATCATACTATAGCCCAGGGATCTTCTTGTACATTATTCTTTCATTTAGTAATTTTTTTATGTTCTTCACACCTGATCATGAAATTCTCTCTCAACTTGCAGCAAGTATACATGTATTTCCGTGGAAGTGGAAAAGTTGCAGAGATGAAACGTGAGGCAGCACGTAGTGCTCTAAGTTCAGCCTTCTGATGAACATAGGGCGGTCTGATCACAGCCAGTTGATGGATAGAAGGAAATGAGATGTGCCAAATGAGCCACGTGGATTTGGATCTCTGAAAGCGTACAGCTGATCATCTTTTTGCTCTTCTGTAAAATATGAACAATCCTCATATGGATGCGCAAGGGTGTTGTTTCATTTATTGACATGGTTTAGATGTGGTTGATAGGGAAAACGGTGAAGTTTTTTTTTTTCTAGTAGTGAATATAATGTATCTTCATCATACGTTTGCATGTGAGCGTAATAGCTTGGGTTTATTTCTTGTGGTATGTGGTAAGAATGCAGCTTTGCTGTGTTTTTGGCCAAGGCAATCCACTTGTTATGACACTTCCCTGCCAGCACCTGTACCCGTGGCTAACATTTTGCACTTGGTATCTACGTCTCAAAATAAGTGATGTTTTTAATTTCTAGACATCTTGTTTGACCATTGGTTTTATTCAAAATTTTTGTACAAATTATAAAATTATAAAATTATTATTAAAGTATCTCTAATGATAAAATAACTCATAACAATATTTATATAATTTTTTTTTGAATAAGATGAACAGTCAGATGAGATGCCTGGAAGTAAAAAAAAGTCATTTATTTTAGGCTGGAGGGAGTACAGCCGTCGGGTATAATATCCGAGAATATCCACACAGAGTTTGATTGTTGCTTGAATAGATGAAATTCTTTATATTTTAATCACCAACGGGTCACTGGAGTAGATGAAATCCTTTTATATTTTATTCACCAACGGCCGAAACGAATACCTATACAAAAAAAAAAAAACAGAGAATTGTATACTCATTCACTGGTGAAATTTTAAACCCATGCCCGTATCGCATCTGCTTGTTGGTTGTATTGGCACCGTTCGTTTGGGTGAAAAGCCATGGCTGAAAGTACTGTTCAATGATTAATTATAAGAGAAAAATATTATTCGTTCGCTGAAATAGTACGGCTTATAAAACAAGCGAACAGGGTCATTGGGAATTCCCACTTTTTCTATTGGACCTTTTGCAACATGGCTATGGATTTTTCGAATGAACAAAAAGGAAATAAAAGAAAATTCTAGGTTAAAGTTGCTGTCCTCTCCTTGCACTGGGAAGCTGCAAATGCACCACCCAAAATTTGTGAAAATAATGGTTTTTTTTCCTAAAATTTTACCATATATACACCACCTATATCACAAGTTTATGCACCCATAAGGCAAGTGCACAACCCTCTAATTTGCTCTAGCTTCACCACAAAATACTTACTGCACACCAGTTGGTTTCATGGGAGGCACTGGCACCGGACGTCCGGCGCCAGCTGCGAGTCCGAACACAGCTTAGCCAACCGAACCGTGGGCTGGCGTCGCGGCTCACCAACAAGATTGTCCCATCTCAGCATCCCGTGTAACAGAAAAACTAAAGGGGCCGAAGCGCTACCTGCCCGTGTAATAGAATGGGATAGCGCCGCCATCCCGCGGCACGCCCCCTCCACCCGCCCCGCTCCCCCCCTCTGCATTCCAAGAAGGATGCAAAGCGCAGGAGAGGAGGAGACACCAAGACGAGGCAACAGAAAGCAAGGATGGAGATGCAATACCCGATCTACTTTTGAAACATCCTAAAACAAGACTTGCAACATATATATAAAACACTTGAAATATGCGTCTAAAACACTTGCAGAAAACACATGAAACACTTAAAAACATTGCAACACATAGCAACATCCAGATAAAACACTTGCAACATATGTGTGAAGCATATGCAACATCTAGGCAAACACACTTGCAACATGTCTGAAAATAGATAAAACATTAGGAATAGAGGTTTGCAACATACGTCTATAACCATTGCGGCAATGCAACATCCTGATCTACTTTTGTAATATCCATACCAAACGCTTGCAACATGTGTTTTCAGCACAATATGTCACCTTGCTGCTTACACGAATGGAGTCGTTGTTGTGGAGCTCGACGCTGGTGCGGAGGTCGGCGGTGGCACATGGAGCTCGCCCAGATGGATGCCCTTGCCAGAGCATTAGTGAAAGTGCATCTGGTCCTTTAGTGGATTTTGGATGATTGAATGACAACATAATTAAAGATCTAACATTTTCTCTAAGTGTGAAATAGGAAATTGGTAATCTCACAGATGCTTAATGAAGCTAAAATGATATGTTATTGTATAAGCAATCTAGTTCAAGCACAAGACAACAATGTAAATATAATTCATGCAAAGGCTTAATTATGGTGGGATATCAATGATTGATGGTGTTCTATGGACTTCATTGTATGATTCAACACAAGGTGTGACTTGATGGCTTGAGATGGTGAAGATAGCAGGGAAAGGCTTCGATGTACTAAGCAAGGTGAAGGGCAAGCGACGACTTGACGGACGAAGAACCTAGCTAGGGTGAAGAAGGAAGTACTTGCATTTAGTTGATGCACTAATCAAGCTATGAATGTCATATTGATGTGGAGGATCAAATCTATATTAGACAAGTTGAAGGAAGTGACTTGATGCATTTGTAGTTATTCATATTTGATGAATGGAATCAAGTCACGTGCTTAAGATGGCTATGCTCAAGTGAAAAGATAAATATCGATATGTTTACACCCTCACTTGATGAAGATTGAAAGAGACGGCATCAATTTGAAAGAAATCAACTCAAGCGGTATAATCTCATTTTTTCTTTTAAATCTTGAGTTTATAGGAACGATGTACTATTAAGAGAGATGCATCATGTTGATAGATGATTATTTATAAGTGCTCAAGCCAACCTATATGAGGTTTGAGTGAGAGAGACAAGAGATTCTAACTCTCTGCACAATTGAAAAGTCCTAATGGCTAGAGGGGGGTGAATAGACTATTAAAAATATCTACAACAACACTTAACAAACCAGTTAGACAATTATGAGACGAAGCAAGTGTTGCGCTAGCCTACTAAAATTATGAGCCACCTACCATAATTCTAGTTTATATAGTTTGTATCCACACAATAGCTATGCCACTACACTAAGTTAGTGTGCTCTCAAAGGCTAACTAAAGAGCCACACTAACCAAACTAACAAGCTCTTACAACTAGCTACACTAAAGAGCTTGACAACTAGTTTGCGGTAATATAGAGAGAGTGAGCAAGTTGTTTATACCGCCGTGTCAAGGAGTGAACCAATCAATCACAAGAATGAATACCAATGAAGACCAATCACCTCAGAATCAAATGATGACACAATGATTTTTTATCGAGGTTCGCTTGCTTACCGGCAAGATAGTCCTCGTTGTGGCGATTCACTCACTTGGAGGTCCACGCGCTAATTGGCATCACACGTCAAACCCTCAATATGATGCCGCACAACCAACACAAGATAAGGATCACACAAGCCATGAGCAATTCACTAGAGTACCTTTTGGCTCTCCGTCGGGGAAAGGTCAATAACCCCTCATAATCACTATGATCGAAGCCGGAGACAATCACCAACCTCTGCTCGATGATCCTCGCTGCTCCAAGCCATCTAGATGGCAGCAACCACCAAGAGTAACAAGTGAATGCCATAGCGAAACACGAACACCAAGTGCCTCTAGATGCAAACACTCAAGCAATGCACTTGGATTTACTCACAATCTCACAAAGATGATAAATTTATGATGAAGATGAGTGGGAGGCCTTTGGCTAAGCTCACAAGGTTGCTATGTCAATGCAAATAGCTAAGAGAGTGAGCTAGAGCCGATAATGGGGCTTAAATAGAAGCCCTCATGAAATAGAGTCGTTGTACCCCTTCACTGGGCACTGCTTGGGGCAACCGGATGCTCCGATCAGATTGACCGGACGTAGGACCCCAGCATCTGGTCGCCTAATGCTTGCCATGTGTCATCGGCTTCAGATGTTGATCACCCAATCTCAATGGTTATCAGTACATTTAAGTAGTGACCAGACGCGCTGCTCAAAGTGACCGAACATAGGACCCCAGCGTCTGGTCATTTCTAGTAAAGTTCCACTCACGACCGGATGCGTTCGGTTATGCCCGACCAGACTCACACAGCGTCTAGTCACTCACTGTCTCCTTTGTGCGCTGCCATGTTATAGCCAGTCAACATCCGGTCGAAGACCGACACCAACGTCTTCACAACTTCCACTAACTGGACGCTCTGGTCCAGTTGAGACCAGCATTCGGTGTACCCTGTGAAACCCTATCTTTTCTGTACAGGGCGTTAGTGGCACCGTCGGACACTCTGCCAGTATAGTTTCTTACCCTTGCTCCCAAGTGCTAACCACCAAGTGTATCACCTTGTGCACATGTGTTAGCATATTTTTCACAAATGTTTTCAATGGTGTTAGCACTCCACTAGATCCTAAATGCATATGCAATGAGTTAGAGCATCTAGTGGCACTTTGATAACCGTATTTCGATACGAGTTTCACCCCTCTTAATAGTATGACTATCGTACCTAAATGTGATCACACTCGCTAAGTGTCTTGATCACCAAAATAAAATGGCTCCTACCACTTATACCTTTGCCTTGAGCCTTTTGTTTTTCTTTCTTCTTTTTCAAGTCCAAGCACTTGATCATCATCATGGAATTGCCATCATCATGTCATGATCTTCATTTGCTTCACCACTTAGAATGTTCTACCTATCTCATAATCACTTTGATAAACTAGGTTAGCACTAAGGGTTTCATCAATTCACTAAAACTAAACTAGAGCTTTCAATAGTACCCACGCATACTGGACGTGTCCTGTATGCATACCGGACATGTCCGGTATTTGGGGTGTGCACTTTTCTGTCTTTGTAGTTTTGGAAGAGTTGTGTGTCAGAAGTCCCAGAAAGCGTCGGGAGTCCCGACACCTTATTGACTTGAGAGTTCATTGTCCTAGTCATACTGGACGTCCGGTATGGCCGACCAGAGCCCAACGACTAGTTTTCAAATGAGCTGAGGGTTGGGAGTTCTGACTTGAGTTGGTCGGGAGTTCCGACAGTCGGAAGTCCCAGAAAGCGTTGGGAGTTTTGACACCTCACATACTTTAACTCAGTGACCGTTGGTGCAGTGCAAGTCATACCGGTCCGGTATGGCAACGGCTAGAAAATGACTAGTTTTTCCAAGGAGACTATAAATACCTCCAAGCCTCCACCTTTGGAGGCTGCTGATTCTGCTGATCCTCTAGCACATTTTTGAGCCTTGCAAACACTCTCCAACTCTCTCTTAGTGAGTGATTCATTCAAATTGCCAAATCTTTTTATGGGTCAAGAGAGAATTTGAAAAAGAGAGCAAGCCACCACTTGAGCACTTGTGCATATTATCAATCTCGTGATTTGCATTTGTTACTCTTGGACTCTTCGGTCCTAGACGTCTAGGCATCACCGAAGAGCACCCAAGAGATTGTGGTGTGCCTGAAAAAGTTTGTAACGGTTGATTCCTCTGACGTGAGGGAAGGAATCAACTAGTGGAAGGCGGAAAAGGAGTTGAAAAAGACTCTAGCTAGAGTGACCTTTAGGGTACCCTCTAGGGCTAACCTTCACTGGGTCGCCCGCAGCCCCCTCAACAGAGAGTAGGACTCAACCGAGTCCGAACTTCAGTAAAACAAATATTATGTCTTAATTCGCATTTCTTTTGATATTTGTGTTGTTCTAGCTCTTCTATAGGTTCTCTGTATATCATATCATTTCTAGTAGGTACCTACAGCTTGGATTGAAGATTGAAATTGAAAGGAGCAAGTTTGGGGCCATTCCACTGAACATGTGTATACCTATCGGACACGTCCAGTATTGGTGCCTGTGCAAAACTTAATTGTATTTTGATTTAACTCTTTGGTTATAGGTGTCTGGCTCCCTAGATTTATTTAGTATCTTTTACATACTCTGTGGCTAACTTGTGAGGGGTGGTATTACTCTTATTTGGAGTTTTCATTTTGGAAACTCCCATTACTAATCGTTTCTGCATTTAAAGGTGTTAATTTTTAGAAATGCCTATTCACCCCCCTCTAGACGACATCCTAGGTTTTTTCAAGTGGTATTAGAGCTAGAACTCACCTAAAGCTTCACCGCCGTGAGAAAAGGATGTAGACGCCTATCGAGTTGAAGCCGGTGCCTCTCTAGAATGATGGTTCAAACTTTCTACCTTGGTCAATTCATGTACTCAATATTTTTAGGACTATTAGTCCTCTTATTGAGCATATTGTGTATGCAAGCATACCTCTTCCTATAGTTGATTGGAGCAACTACAAAAATATGTCAAAAGAGAAAGAGATGCATGCAACTCAATGCTCAAGCAATTAATATCATTTTGAGTACATTAGGTGCAGATGTTCAGGATGAGGCAATCTTCAATGGACAACCACCTCTAGAGAGCGCTCATCTCATTTGGACTAGACTCATTGAGTTATATGGAAAATCCAAATGTGATAATGCACATGAGCTCGAGTCAATGGAAAAGTTGTCCATTGTGTCTTCATGCAGCAAAGAAGCCTCACAAGACCTCAAGAGCACCAAGCCAGAGCAAGAAGCGCAAGCAGCGCATGATCTGCTGTCTACCTGCACATACCGGACGTGTCTAATATCCCTACCGAACATGTCTGGTATGGCCAAGGCAGCAGAGCAGCAAGCCATTATTTGCAACGATGCTCAAGACCGGTGGAGGCCGAATGATGAGTCAACCTCAGTATCTCATGACACTCATCACTTATGTCTCATGGCCAAGAAAAGCAAAAAGAAGGCTAACAAGAAAGAACAAGTCAAGGAGATTGCACAAGTGGATGATCAAGAAGAGAGTGATATTAAAATTGAGAATAGTTACACTCTTGATCATCTAAGTAGCAAAGACAAGCTCATCCTCACAAAGCTAGTTGAGAAGAATGATGAACTAGAGGAAGAGAATGAGAAGCAAGAGCAATCACTTCAAAAGTAAGAAATGTTTCTTATCTCCAAGCTAGAAGAACTAAAGGCAATAAATGCAAGGTATGAAAAATTGTTAATTGAGCATGCCTTAGTTACTGACTCCTCTTCTAGTGTCTCTCAACTAGAGAAAGAAAACTTTGAGCTCAAGACAAGGCTAGATGAACTATCAAGCAAATATAGTATCCTCCAAGCCAACTATGTTCATCTAAAGTGCTCTCATGAGGAAGTAGCAGAATCAAGCATCATGCTTGAGGTGGCTCATGAGGTTGTGATCACAACGGTAAAATCTTCTCAACCTCTCACACATTCACTCACTAGTACACCATTTCAATTAAATATTTCTTGTACTAACGAATGTGCTCCTCAAGCAAGCCAATCTTCGATTGAGCAAAATCTTTTAGAACATCATGAGCTCAAAGAAGAAGTGGAGAGATTAAGGAAAGATGTGATTCGGTTGAAGGGAAAGGAGAAAGCACAACCTTCTCAAGATAACTGTGATAACATGGTGAAGAAGCTTGAGAAGGGTTCAAACCTGCTCCCTCCAAATTCCAACAAAAGAATCACATTTCAAGCAAGGCCAAAGCAACCAAGAGCAAGAAACATGAAAAAAAGGTTATGCTATGGTTGTGGAATAAGTGGACATGAGTGGGCTATGTGTCCACACAAGAGTTGGACCGACAAGGTTGAAGCCGCTAAACAAAAGGTTTCCACCAAATTGGCCAAACAAGTGAAGATTGATAAGCCAAGTGCTTGCCTCATGTGCAAGAATTTGGGCCATTCAACCAAGAAGTGTCTCTTGTACAAAGAGGCAAGAAAGGAAGCCCAAGTTGTAATAAGAAGATGCTATGGATGCAATGAGATGGTCCACAAGGTTGATACATGTCCATACAAGCAAAACAAGCATAGAGCAAACAAAGGCTACATATGCTATGCTTGTAGAAGAAAGGGGCATCAAAGCTATGATTGCCTAAATGGTAACACTCCTAAGCTAAACACATCTATTTATAATGATATGCTTAGGAAGACCACAAATGGAGTTAGCACTAGCAAGGTGATGAGTTCTCCACAAACTAGTGCTAAAGCCATTTGGGTGCCTAAGCACTTGTTGACTAACTCAAAAGGACCCGACAAGAGTTGGGTACCAAAATATGCTTAGGTTGTTGATGTAGGTACTTGGTGGTGAGATGAAGACTTCGGGGTGCTTGAGCAAGCAAATTGAAATTTTCACTCAAGCTATTAATCTATTTCTCTCATATTATTTCATGTGGTTGACTTGAAGACAAATTAATGAACATATCATCTACCTCATCCTCACCATTGATAACAAGTACCTAAACCTTTTAGGATAGCCAATTTGTGTGTTTTGTGCTCAATGGCTCATAAATAGGCATATTTGTGAAATATTGAAAGTGGTTAATTAGTTTCACTTGATAATTATCATGTTTCCCATATGGTGCTTTTAATAGCTCTCTAGTAGAGCAATTTATTTGTTGAGATGCAGGGCATAAAAGAAATACTAGAGCTAAAACAAAGAATCACAAGCAGCGGTTTAATTATTTCTATCCTGCACCTACCGGACGTGTATGGTATGGCAAGGGACAGAAAGAAAAGTGCTTCTGTTCTACACATGCCAGACGTATCCGGTATGTCTACCGAACATGTCCGATATTGCAGAAACTAGAACACTAATTAGGATGCAACTGAGTTTTGATACATATAATTTCTTATATCTAAAGTTAACTCAGAAGCTTATGATTTATCAAATCTATGTGGATTGTGAGCATCTCTTGAACTCAAATTTAAACATGGCATTATTACTTAGTGTTGGTCAAAATAGGTGATTGACTCCAAAATTCTTAATAGAATTAAGTGCTTGTTGAAAGTCATTCAAATCACTTGTGGCACTTATTTAGGGGGAGCTCAGTTTCTATTTTGCACCATTGTGGACTAATAAATTTATCTAGCATTCTTTATAGTCCTTTGGATGAAAACTGATTTCATATATGGCATGACTACTTGGCATGATTATCATGCTATGTATCTCAATGGTGATCTTGTGGGCTCAAGGCAAAGGTATGTATTTACATACGTGCATTGTAAGTGCATCTAAGGCCCTCTATATGCTAGAGTGTGCATTTGTGTGACATAGGATAAATGTTTTTCAAAATCCCTAACTAGAATGCATAGGTGGTGTGATTTTAGAAATCCTATTTGGTTCTTGGTCTTTGTGACCTAAGTCATATCATTTGTGATTATTGCTCCCACTGCTTGCTTGCTTGACTAATCACAAGTGGAATGACCCTCTCAAGTCCATAAACTCATGTCTCTCTAAGTCTCTCTTAATTTTTTTCAAAATCATAAATATGCCAAATATTTAGAAAAGAGAAAATCAATTAATGGCATTGGATAAGAAAATTGATGATACCCAGTTTGGATCAAGATTGTATACCTTTTTGGACTGAGTAATAACAGAGAAGGGGATTGGAATCAAGAGAATGAATTTTGAAACAAAAATAGCCAGGCTGCAAATACCGGACATGTTCGGTATGCGCGGGTTAATAAAACCGAACGTACCCCTTTGGCCCTAGACCTCTCTATCTCTTTTCCTTCTTACTACATACACCCTACCATCTCTCATCGTCTACCATTGGCGATTTCATGATTCCACCAAGAAAAAAAGAGAGGGAGATTGGATTGGAGGAGACTTGCATCAAGATTAAAGGCTCCAGGACTTAGATTTCCATTTGCATTCTCTTCTCCATTATTAAGGGCAGCAGCCATGAGTGGAAGACAGGAACCTAGATCTAAGTTTAGTCATGATCCTACATTGGACAGACACAAGAAAGCAAGGCAGGACATGCATCCTGGTTTTAGTGTGTAGCAGACCAACAGGAGGTATTCTAGAGCAGCTACTAGTATTGCTCCACAATATAGAGAGGGATGTAGTAGTTCTTCCTCTGACACTGACACAGATGAATACAGAGTGGAGCCCAGAGATAGAAAGAGGAGGAGCACTGACAGAGGCTTAGATGGTGGTGGCTTAGATGATGAGCAAGAGATTGAGGAGGAGCAGATAGTACCTCTAGTGCAGTACCCACCTCAGCCAGGGTAGCCCGCTCCTGGTATGCACTTTGGTCTTCTTGAGGTACATGCTCCAGTCTTACCCAATTATGTTACTAGAACTGATTATCGTGGTAAGGGTATGACCAAGAAAGCTAGGGATCAGAGGGGAATAGATCCTAGAGGATTGCAGAGGATTTAGAATGACCATCGCTTTCACACTATGTTTCATATGGACTTCTACTCTAGTGTGATACTCACCAGGAACCTAGTGATAGCCAGATCTTAGTGGATTGACTGGCGGTATTGATGTAGACTAGGCCCGATCTTCCGAAAGGTATGATAGCCTCGATTGGTGGAGACTTGACATTCATGATCTAGGCTTCAAACCAAGACTGATTCAGACCCCCACAACCATTACACCACTACTCCGTTGAAAGCTCTAGTTTGGTTTTGGTTAATTAATGAAACCCTAAGTGCTAACCTAGTTTATCAAAGTGATTATGAGACAGCTAGCACTACTCCAAGTGATGAAGCAATGGCGAAGATCATGAAGATGGTGATGGCATGGTGATGATCAAATGCTTAAACTTGGAAAAGAAGAAAGAGAAAAACAAAAGGCTTAAGGCAAAGGTAAAAATTGTAGGAGCCATTTTGTTTTAGTGATCGAGACACTTAGCGAGTGTGATCACATTTAGGATCGATAGCCATACTATTAAGAGGGGTGAAACTCGTATCAAAATGCGGTTATCAAAGTGCCACTAGATGATCTAACTCATTGCATATGCATTTAGGATCTAGTGGAGTGCTAACACCCTTGAAAATGTTTGTGAAAATATGCTAACACATGTGCACAAGGTGATACACTTGGTGGTTGGCACATTTGAGCAAGGGTTAGAATCTTCACCGGTGGAGTGTCCGCCCATAGAGTGCGGATAGTCTGATGGTGCCACCGGTGCTCTTTATAGAAAAGACAGAGGTCATTGAAAGTGACCGGACACTGGTCTTGGTTGGACCGGCATGTCTGGTCAGTGGTAGTAGAGGACGCGTGTTTTGGTCTTTGACCGGACGCTGGCGCTAAAAGTGACCGGACGCTGGCAGGGTGCGTCCGGTCAGTGCTGACATACGCTGACGTGGGGCGTACAGAAGAGACGCTGAGTGACCGGATGCTGGGTGAGTCCGGTTGGGCGTCCGGTCATGAAATGTCGCGTTTGGAACCTTACTGGAAACAACCGAACGTTGAGGTCCAACGTCCGGTCATCACTTGACCGTTGAAATTGGGCGATCAGCGTTTGAAGCCGATGACACATGGCGCACATCGCATGACTGGACGCTGAGGTCTAGCGTCCGGTCAATATGACCAGAGCATCCGGTCAGCCCGTGTTCAGTGCAGTGTGGAGCCCAACGGCTCTATTTCATGGGGGCTTCTTTTTAAGCCCCATGGCCAGCTCAAGCTCACTCTCTTGGCCATTTATATTGACATAGCAACCTTGTGAGCTTAGCCAAAGCCCTCCCACTCATCTCCATCATTGTTTCATCATCATTGTGAGATTGGGAGAGAATCCAAGTGCATTGCTTGAGTGATTGCATTTAGTGGCACTTGGCATTCGTGTTTCACTACGGGATTCACTTGTTACTCTTGGTGGTTGCCGCCATCTAGACGACTTGGAGCAGCGAGGATCATTGAGTGGAGGTTGGTGATTGTCTCTAGCTTCGATCATGGTGATTGTGAGGGGTCTTGTGCCTTCCCCGGCGGAGAGCCAAAATGTAACTCTAGTGGATTGCTCATGTCATTGAGTTACCTCACTTGTGGGTAGGTTCTTGCAGTGTCCAATTATGTGGACGAGGTTCGTGCAACACCTCTTAGCCACCGAACCACCAAGTGTTGGTTGACACAATGGGGACTAGCATGCTGGCAAGCATGTGAACCTCAGGAGAAAAATTGGTTGTCTCTTGCCCTTTGGTATTCTCCCGGTGATTGATTTAGTATTCATCTTGTGATTGGTTCACTCCTCTACACTGTGGTATAATCACCCTACTCACTCATTTATATTCTTGTAAACTAGTTGTGGCAAGCTCTTTAGTGTAATTAGAATTTAGAGCTTGCTTTGTTATTTTAAGTTCATCTAGTGGAGCTCTTTAGAGTAGCAAGATTGAGAGCTCTTAGTGAGTAGTAACTTTGCAAGTTGTGTGTCTAGTAATCATTGCTACTAGAATTGTTGGATAGGTGGCTTGCAACCCTTGTAGAGCTAGAGCAAGTTTGCATTTCACTATTTGTCATACTAATCAAATTGCTCTAGTTGATTTGTAGATTTTTAAATAGGCTATTCACCCCCCTCTAGCCATATTAGGACCTTTCAAGTGGTATCAAAGCCGTGGTCACCATTTGATTAAAGGCTTAACAACCTCGGTGTCAAATTATGGCTCAAGTTGTGTTCAACCATGTGGGGGGCAAACCACCGTTCTTTGATGGCACATGCTATGATTATTGGAAGAGAAAGATGAGAATGTATCTTGGTTCAATCAATGATCAAGTATGAGAAGTGACCGAGAATGACTATGCTATCATTGATCCCGATGATCCCACAAACCAAGATAAGATCAACAAGCAATGCAATACAATGGCTCTCAACACCATATACAATGCCATTGATTCCAAGGTGTTTGAGCAAATCAAGGATTGTGAAAGAGCAAATGAGGTGTGGAAGAGATTGGAGGAAATATATGAGGGCACACCGGCGGTGAAGAGTGCCAAGTTGTATATTCTTAAGGATAAATTGACAAGCTTCAAGATGAAGGAAGATGAGAGCATTCCGGAGATGTTCCATCGTTTGCAAGTGATTGTCAATGACTTGAAGACATTGGGAGAGAAGATCAAGGATGATGATGTCTCTCATCGATTCTTGAGGTGCTTACCTTCAAGATTTGAGATATTGAGATTGCTCATCATAAGAGCAGGATTGAAGGATATTACCCCCAACCAAGTACTAGGTGATATCATGACACAAGAGACATACCGTATGGAAAGGGAGGGGGATGACAAGGAGGACAAGAAGGAAGAAGAGGACAAGAAGAAGAAGAGTGTAGCATTTAAGGCTAGCTCATCATCATCCAAGAACAAGGGCAAGTCTAAGAAAGAATCAAGTTATGATGATAATCTTAGTGACATTGATGATGAAGCCATGGCTCTATTTGTGCGCAAGATAGGAAAATTCATGAAGAAGAAGGGCTATGGTGCAAGAAAAATAAGAGATCACACTAAGAGCAAAGAGTATGTGAGAAGATGCTACAATTGCAAGAGCCCTGATCATGTTATAGCAAATTGTCCCTACAATAGTGATAATGATGAAGATGAGAAGAAGAAGCACAAGAAAGATAAGATTTAAAAGAAGGAGAAAGAGAAGAGAATGACCTTCTAAAAGAAGAAAAAGGGTGGAGGCTATGTAGTCACTTGGGATAGTGATGGCTCATCGGATAGTGATGACTCTAGTGATGATGATAAGAAATCTATCAAGAAAGCACTAGCAAGTATCGCCATCAACAACAAGCCCTCCATCTTCGACACTCCATCGACATGTCTCATGGCAAAGCCTACCAAGGTAAAATATGATGAGAGTGATGATGATGAATGTGAAAGTAACTCTTGTAGGAATGATAATGATGATAAGGAGGATGAGGAGTATACCAAGGAGGAGCTCTTGGACATGTGTGAGCAAGTGCACGCTTGCAATGAGATGAAGAGAAAGGAGTGCAAAGAATTGTGCAAGAAAGTAAAATTTCTTGAGCAATCCTTTGATGAGCTCAATGCTACTCATGAGAGGCTAATGGAAGCCCATGAGAAGCTTGGCAAAGCTCACTCTAAGCTTGAAAAGGTTCACTCCTCTCTTATTGAGCAAGTCAAAGTGGAGGAAGCCAAGAAGGAGAAAGTGATCATATCATGTGATGTGGGACTAACATGTGATCTTATTGATGAATCTATTTTTGTTGCTCCCCACTAACACTTCTTGTAGCACTACCACTTCCACTTCACCCTTGAGTGATGGTCTCACTTGTGAAAACTCACTAAAAGTGGAAAATGAGACCCTCAAGAAGGAGGTGAATGAGCTCACTCATGCCTTAGGTAATGCCTATGGTGGAGATGCCCGCTTGCTAAAGTGCTTGGGTAGCCAAAGGTTTTCTCTCAATAAAGAGGGATTAGACTATACCCCCAAGAAATGCAAGGCATCCTTTGTCACTCCCAAAGTTAGCTTTATGAAGGGCAATGGTCGGTTTTGTAATAGATGCAAGCAAGTTGGGCATATAGAGCAATATTGCAAGATTAACAAGAACAAGCTACCTAATGTATCCTCAATTAAATTTGATTCTTGTTACATACTTTTTAAGGGTGCCAATGGTGTGAAGGCTAAGTTCATTGGTACACCAATTGTGGGCCCAAAGAAGAAGACCATTTGGGTACCAAAGACCTTGGTAACTAACCTTTGAGGACCCAAGCAAGTTTGGGTACCTAAAAAGAATTGATCTTCTTTTGTAGGTCAATTATAAAGCCAGAGGAAGGCATTGGGTGCTTGATAGTGGGTGCACACAACACATGACTGGTGATCCAAGAATGTTCAATTCAATCAATGAGAACAAGAGCAATGGTAGTATCACATTTGGTGATAATGGCAAAGGCAAGATCAAAGGGCTTGGTAAGATTACAATATCCAATGACTTGAGCATTTCCAATGTGCTACTAGTAGAGAGCTTGAACTTCAACCTATTGTCGGTAGCTCAATTATGTGATCTTAGTTTCAAGTGTATATTTGGTGTGGATGATGTAGAGATCATAAGTGTAGATGGCTCTAACTTGATATTCAAAGGTTTTAGATATGAGAATCTATACTTAGTTGATTTCAATGCTAGAGAAGCTCAATTGTCAACATGTTTGATCACTAAGTCTAGCATGGGTTGGTTATGGCATAGAAGGCTTGATCATGTTGGAATGAAACAATTGAACAAGTGATCAAGCATGATTTAGTTAGAGGCTTGAAAGATGTCACATTTGAAAAGATAAGCTATGTAGTGCATGTTAAGCTAGAAAGCAAGTTGGTAACACACATCCTAAGAAGAGCATGATGAGTACATCTAAGGCATTTGAGTTGATGCACATGGACTTGTTTGGTCCAACCACATACACAAGCATTGGTGGAAACAAATATGGATTTATGATTGTGTATGATTTCACTAGATACACATGGGTGTTCTTTTTTGTTGACAAGAGTGATGTGTTTGCAACATTCAAATCATTTGTCAAGGGCATTCATAATGAGTTTGAAACAACCATCAAGAAAGTTAGAAGTGACAATGGTAGTGAATTCAAGAACACTAGAATTGATGAGTTGTGTGATGAATTTGGAATTAGACATTAATTCTTAGCCAAGTACACTCCTCAATCAAATGGCTTAGTTGAAAGGAAGAATAGAACTTTGATTGACATGGCAAGATCAATGTTGAGTGAGTACAATATGAGTCATTCATTTTGGGCCGAAGCAATCAACACGGCTTGCTATTATAGCAACCGACTCTATTGTCACCCCATGATGGAGAAGACACCTTATGAGCTTTTAAATGGAAGAAATCCTAACATAGCATACTTTCGGGTTTTTGGTTGTAAATGCTACATATTGAAGAAAGGCACTAGATTGAGCAAGTTTGAAAAGAAATGTGATGAAGGTTTCTTGCTTGGTTACTCCACTACTAGCAAGGCTTATAGAGTTTGGAATTTGGCTAGTGGTACTCTTGAAGAGGTTCATGATGTGGAGTTTGATGAAACAAATGATTCCCAAGAGGAAGATGAGAATCTAGATGATGTGAAAGGCACTCAATTGGTCAAGGCAATGAAAAACATGGACATTGGTGAGTTAAGGCCTAGAGTGGTGATTGATGTTGAAGATGACAAGAATCAAGTACTCTCTAACTCAAATGTGCAAGTTAGTGATTCTCATGATCAAATCCAAGCAAGCACTAGTGATGGCAATGTGCAAGATCAACAAATGGCTAGTTCATCATCTCAACCAAGTGATCAATCAAATGCTAGCAATCAAGTGCAAGTGCTTCAACCAACCAATGTTGCAAGAGATCATCCATTGGACACTATCATTGGTGATATTTCAAGAGGTGTGCAAAAAGATCAAGATTGGCTTCATTTTGTGAGCATTTCTCATTTGTGTCATCCATTGAACCTAAGAAGATAGATGAAGCTTTGAGGATGTTGATTGGGTCAATGCTATGCATGAAGAGCTAAACAACTTCACAAGAAACCAAGTATGGGTTAGTTGAGAGGCCTAAGGATCATAATGTGATTGGAACCAAGTGGGTCTTTCGGAACAAGCAAGATCAAGATGGGATAGTAATAAGGAACAAAGCAAGATTAGTGGCTCAAGGTTACACTCAAGTTGAAGGTCTTGACTTTGGAGAAACATATGCCCCGGTTGCAAGATTGGAAGCAATTAGGATCTTGCTAGCTTATGCTTGTGCCCACAACATCAAGTTGTACCAAATGGATGTGAAAAGTGCATTTCTAAATGGGTACATCAATGAGCTTGTGTATGTTGAGCAACCTCCTGGTTTTGAGATGAAAAAAACCCAACCATGTTACAAGTTGAGAAAGGCTTTGTATGGATTGAAAACAAGCACCTAGAGCATGGTATGAGAGATTGAGGGATTTCCTACTCTCTAAGGGATTCAAGATGGGAAAGGTTGACACCACTCTCTTCACCAAGAAGCTTGGAAATGACTTGTTTGTGCA
>NW_027097812.1:0-29510 GCF_019320115.1 Miscanthus floridulus | reverse complement strand
TTCACTTCAAGCACTGAAGCAGCTCGGCAAGGAGATGGTCCGTGGGAGGCCCCGCGCTCAAGCCTCCTACCGCGCCACCGAGAAGCTCAAGCTGGTGCACGGTGACCTCTACGGTCCTGTGACACTGTCCCGCCTAGGATGATGCCTAATTCCTGCGCTCGTCGACGACGCCACCCGCTATATGTGGGTCGTGCTGCTCGACACCAAGGCGGTAGTTGCGGACACCATCAAGCGTTGCTGCGAAGGAGTTCGGCCGCAAGCTCCGGGTGCTTCGCACGGACAACAACAGTGAGTTCACGGTGGCTGAGTTCGCGGCATACTGCGCTGACGAGGGGGTTCAACGCCACTACTCCCCATATTCACCGCAGCAGAACGGCGTGGTCAAGCGCCGCAATCAGACGTGGTGGCAGCAGCGCGCGTCCTCAAGCAGCGCGGCACGCCGACGATCTGCTAGGGCAAGGCTGTGATGACCGTTGTGCACCTCAACCACTCGCCGACCAAGGCGCTCGACGGCAAGAGAATTGTATGAGGCCTGGCACGGGCACAAGTCAGCGGTCAGCTACATGCGTGTCTTCGGCTGCCTCACCTTCGTCAAGGAGTTGAACCACGTCAACAAGCTCGACGATCACAGCTCGCCTGGAGTCTTCATCGGCTACGCAAAGGGGCTAAGGCCTACCGCGTGCTCGACCCCATGACACAGCGCGTACAGCGTGGCGCGCGACGTCGTGTTTGATGAAGGACACGGCTAACGTGGGACAAGGCAGTGACGACGGGTCACAAGGTGCATTCTCATCGATGTCTGGGGTCATCATCACCAGCGCTGACCACTCCATCTGCTCCGCCACGCTCGCCATCACCAAATACATGGGAGCTCGGAAACTATCGGCAGCGGTCGAAAGCTCATCGACGACAACGCGGACCACACCAGCACCGCAGACCGACCGCTCCAACATCGCGAGTCGACCACTCCAACATCGCAACCGACCACTCCGGCACCTCAACCGACCAGTTCAGCACCCCAGCCGACCACTTCGGCATCTTCTACTTTGCCCGGTGCGACACCAGCACACGCAGGGCAGCCGGAGATCAAGTACGCGCCACCGCCGCTGGAGGACGATGAAGACCACCGGGACGCCTACTACGACGATGAGCCCCTCCAATACCACAAAGTGGCGAACATCCTCGGCGACCAGTCTTTCACCAGACCAGGCAGAGCGGCTCTTCGCCAGCTTCATCTGACGCACGCCGGTGGAGCCAACCACTTATTGCCGAGGCACAAGGTGATCCGGCATGGCGGGCGGCGATGGAGCAGGAGCTCAAGTCCGTCGGGCAAAACCGCACCTGGGAGTTGGTGCCATTGCCCGACGGCCACCGCCCCATCACCCTGAAATTGGTGTTCAAGCTCAAGAAGGATGACCAGGGCGCGGTGATCAGGCACAAGGCGCGGCTGCTGGCGCGCGGCTTCGTCCAGCAAGAGGGGATGGACTCAAGTGGTGCGCATGGAGTCAGTCTGTGTCCTCGCGCTGGCGGCTCAAGAGGGGTGGCAAGTCCACCACATGGACGTCAAGTCCGCCTTTCTCAACAGCGATCTCAAGGAGGAGGTGTACGTCGCCGGAGAAGAAGGCAAGGTGTGTACCGCTTTTGCAAGGCCCAATACGACATGCGGCAAGCACTGTGTGCTTGGAACGCGAAGCTCGAAGCCACGCTCAAGAAGATGGGCTTCAAGCAGAGCGCGCATGAGCTGCGGTGTACCGGCAGGGCAGCGGACCCAATGTCCTACTGGTTGGCGTCCATGTCGACGACCTCATCATCACCGGCGCTGAAGAGCAGAAGGTGGAGCCGTTCAAGGCGCAGATGAAGAAGGCGTTCGACATGAGTGACCTCGGCCTCCTCTTCTTCTACCTCGGCATCGAAGTGCGCCAGGACACTAGTAGGATTGCCCTCCGCCAAACCCACTTACGCCAAACGCATCCTCGAACTGGGTGGCATGACGAGCTACAATCTGGCCTACACCCCAATGGAGGAGAAGCTCAAGCTAAGTCAGGACAGCACGGCAGAGGAGGTTGATCCAACTCACAACCGGCGGCTGATCGGGAGCTTACGCTACCTGGTCCATACCCGGCCGGACCTTGCGTTCGCCGTCGGGTATGTGAGCCGGTTCACGGAGTCGTCGACGATGGAGCGTCTGCAGGCTGTCAAGCGCATCCTACGCTACCTGGCGGGTACCCTCGACTACGGTCTTCACTACGGCAGGGCCCCCGACACAGCGCGCTTCGTCGGCTACTGCGACAGCGACTTCGCGGGCGACGTGGACACCAGCAAGAGCACAACCGGAACCATGTTCTTCCTCGGTGATTGCTTGGTCAGCTGGCAGTCCCTCAAATAGAAGGCGGTGGCCCCTCTCAAGCTATGAAGCGGAGTACATCACCACCACCATTGCAGCAACTCACGCGCTATGGCTGTCAAGGATGCTGGCAGAGCTCCTTGGCTGGAAGGTGGATGTGGTTAAGCTGAAGATGGACAGCAAGTCTGCCTTGGCTCTTGCCAAGAACCTTATCTTCTATGAAAGAAGCAAGCACATCCACATCAAGTATCACTTCATCAGGGATTGCTTGGAGGATGGGAACATCAAGGCCAGCGACATTGCCACTACTGATCAGCTGGCTGAAATTCTCACCAAGTCGCTGGGAAAGTCCAAATTCCAGGAGATGAGGGAGAGCATTGGGCTACAGCAGATCACCACAAGTGCTCGGCACAAGGCTTAGGGGGAGAATTGATCAGTGTTTTCCTAAACGTTAAACGGTAAACAGTCGGTCACCTACCGTTTAGCCATTATTCGGGCAAAACGTCCCATTAAACGGGCTAAACGGCCAATTAAACGGAGTAAACGGGTGATTAAACGGAAACGGCGGACCACCGTGTAGCGTTTACACGGTGTTTAAACGGGCTAAACGACCGTTTAGACGAACAGTGGAATTGATAGATAAGCCTAGTGTCAAAGCACTTGTTTCTTACTTTTCTGCAATTTACTTTCCTTGGCTTCCAAGCCTTATAATAGAAAAATGCTCAGTATCCACTTTGGTGGTTAGAATATACTGGAGCATGTAGAGAGGCCCTTTGCCTATAAAAGCAGAGGCAGTACTACTGTAAGAACTGAAGCCATTGCATTTCCAATTCCAACAAGCGGCCAAGGGCCAAGCTGCCCTCTAGTAGTTCCCAAATCTAAATCTGAGATCTATTTTGGACCAACATCACAAATCTCAGTATGAAAAGAGGCACCGTGAAGTGGACTTTCAGGTAGGGGACTTAGTTTGGTTGCGCCGTTTACACCGTCCTTTGGCTTCCATGGACAACAAAGGGCACAACAAGCTTGGGCCTCGCTTCTACGGTCCTTTCATGGTCCTCAAAAAGATTGGGGAGGTCGCCTATCGCATTGAACTACCGGCTGGAGCAAAGCTACACAATGTCTTCCATGTCGGGTTGTCGAAGCCATTCAAGGGAACACCACCGGCCACACAACCGCAGCTGCCAGCAATCAGCCATGGCCGTGTGTGCACTAAGCCAGAGTCAGTGCTCAAAGGTCGTTTGGCAAGAGGAGTTCAACAGGTCCTAGTGCAGTGGAAAGGACAGGGAGCTTCAAGCACGTCATGGATGCCGCTGTCTGATTTCCAGCAGCTCTACCCCAAGTTCCAGCTCGAGGACGAGCTGTCTGCACAGGCAGGGAGAGATGTCATGTGCGGGCGCAAGTACCGTCAGCCTGTTCGGTTGGCTGGTTCGTATCGTTGCTGGTTCGTGAAGAAGTACTGCTGGCTGGTTTGTGTGAGAAAAATACTGTTCCGGCTGGAAATTTACGATCGTTTACGACAAGCCACAGCCAAACGAACAGGCTGCGTAGGTGCGGCAACAAAGACTGAGGGGCAACCGTCGCGGCACAACATGGCTAGAAGCCGCGCACACGATGCCCACACTCGGTGCCTAGGTGCCCGCAGATTTCTAATGGATAGGCTAAATACAAGAAACATCATCAAAAGGAAAAAGCACAAGCTGGAAGGGAACAACTACAATTGTGTCCTTTGTAATTGTAATTTGGAAGAAACTGCCTTCCACCTCTTCTTTGGATGCCCTTTCAGCCAAGCTTGTTGGCATCCAATGGGATTTGACTTCTTCCAGATGATAATTCAGGCTAAACAGCATCTCCGAAGTCCCTTCATGGAGATCTTCATCATAGGAGCTTGGCAAATTTGGAAGCAAAGGAACAACTTTATCTTTGATCGAGGCCGCTCTTCCTTCAACTTCTGGAAGCAAAGTTTTTTTAGATGAAGCTAAAATACAAGCTGTTAGATTTTGCGATCTAAATGTTCGGTCTTTTTGTCTTTTTAGCCTCCCTGGGATGATGTTGGTGGGTCTTCCCCCGGGCTGCTATTGTTTTTTAGCTCTCTGGCCTCATTTTCTTGCCTGTTTAGTTTTCCCTTCTTGTGCTCTTTGCACAACTGTACAGTTGTTTTGTTTTGCTTTTAATAAAATGCTAACAGTGGGGGCCTCCCCTGCTGTATTTATTTTCAAAAAAACAACAACTGAGCTGACCCAATTCGTCTTCGCCAGTGGTGAGCTCCACTGTGACCCTAAACTCCTCCATGCGAAGTCAAGACCCAAGTAAGGCTAATCTTCTTCCTCTTTTTCACCTCCGGTCAACCAAGTTCAATCCTGATCTCTATCACCTTCGCCCTACTCCGATCTTGCAGGTCATCCATGGCTTCGCTGACACCAAATATTTGTGGGGGCAGCTCCAATCCGGCAGCTCCAATCTGTGGGCAAGACTCTTCATCATCAATGTGATGGTTGCTGGCCTGCCCCCCTTCTCTTCCTGTACCAGTAATGGCAGCAGCACCTGGCAGTAGGGAGAGAGCAGCGATGTCTCCTTCCTCTCTATACGCGGCGACCACAGCAGGTCTAGCCTAAAATCAGTGAGGATGGGCCCAGATCTATGAGAGTGCAGGCTCACATCCCCCCTTGCGGCTGCAACCTCTCCAGGAGGCTAGAGTGCGGCGGTTGCCACATGGCCTCGGGGATTGGCGAGACTCTGGGAAGGACCTGATCCAAGATGCAATCTTTGTCCTTGGATTTGTGATTTTCCACATTCAATTCGATTTGTAGCATTGTTGTATTCATTTCAATTCAATGTGGAGCATTTGATTTTTGTTTAAGTTATTTGTATGACACGGGAAAGGAGGTTGCGGCGAAGTGTTCGACATGGGCATGGAACCAGCAACAAACATGGGATTAGGGAGCGTACGTGCATTCGTGACTCAGAGAGTGGGCCTGGAGAAAAAAAAATGGGGGAGATATTTTGATTCTTTAATATTATTATAGATAGAAAAGAAAACCTGCAATTAAAATAGATCTTAGTTTACAAAATACCAAACTGAAGTTCAAAACTCACAATTGGTAGAAACAAAATTACTCAAGCCCAACAATCAATGGCTAAACTGACAATACTCCATCCATCCAGCAAAGATCATCATATTTGGTTTCACCCAGATACCATGGCGAAGTGAAAAGCCATCATTCTCCATTTAATGGACTAGTTGTGTGGGCTAGAGAGAAAAGAGAGGTATGTAAATGGAGAATGATGGCTTGCATACCAAACCTTGCATACCTCTGTTATGACCGGCGTGACCTACCAGCACCTGGTTCGCACCAGTGGCTAGGGGCCGTGCCAGCAGTGGGGGCAGGCGGCCCAGGAGATGAGATATTTCCCTTTTAGATATTTCCTTTTATTTCCTAGAAATCAGGATGTAGATTGATTTGTTAGGAGTGGATATATGCCTCTAAACTGGTTTGAGTAAATTAAGCAAGGCAATTATCTTTGCCTGGCCTCAAGGGCCTTACCTACACGCCCCTCTCTCTCTCTCTCGCCCTAGCCGTGCCGCCGCCCTGCGCTAGCACCACCATGGCTCCCGTCTGCCACCGGGGGTATCAACCCCGGCCTCCCATCTCCTACCCCTACGCACTACGCAGCCACGGTAGGGTCACCGATCCTATCAACCTCTCTTTTCTCTCCTAGCCATTTACTACAGCATAGTAAATGATTGGTCATGCTGTAGGAGAGAAAAGAGATGTATGCACATAGTTGAGGCTAATTGGATCATGTGACTGCCATTCACTACAGCCGAAAGCCAATGTCTGCTCATGATTCCAAATGTTATGAAGAGATCAATCTTGAATTTTATTTTTTCAAAACCAAATACTAAGATCATTCTAGGATGGAGTAATTCTTAAGTGAACCAAGTTAACTAATTTAAACAAAATTCCTTGACCAATAACAGAATAAGTCGATGTACCACTTGTTGAAATTGTTCTGAATCATATAAATCACACTGAACAGAGCAACATAATAGTGACAGATGCTAAACATACCGGTCAACCCCAAATTTTCCATATTTCCCTTCTATGTATTCTGTTGTTCTTTGCTCACTCATTGCAGTTGGACGCACAAACCTATTATCAACATACAAGAGAGGAGAGAGGCCAATTCAGAAAAATAATAGAAGTACAGCAATAATATCAGAATCCACTTAAGTGTACAATACGGTGTGGACTGACTAATATATATATGAGGATGTGCATTAATCGTTAAGTTTGGACCTTACATTCTTGAACAAACTGAGATCATACTACCAAATCATTTATACAAAAACAATAGAGAGAATAATGTTACAAGCTTTCGAACCTCGCATATGGTCTGCATAGTGATAATCACTTATATAAAAGTTATATACAGCACGGGCAATCTCTTATCAGTAATTACAAATGAGGTAATACCTGTGAAATGAATCAATAAATTATGTGCTTTGAGCATCAATCATCACGACTGGGAACTCAAGAATTTCAACCCTACCCTCCAAATCAAGAATCAAAAAATACTCCAGTTTCTGAGGCTTCAATTTATCTGTGGCTGGTGCATTCACTGGAAGGTCCATCTTCAAATTGTGACCGAACTTCTCCAGATGCATAGCATCATTCATCTGAAGAACTAAAATATTTAGTTATAATAGTGCTTTGCTAGTTAAGACAAGTATTAAAATCTTTAACTGCAGAAGACCATAAAAACAAAGGTGACCGAAGTGCCCAAAAGCATTAATGTAACATTTAACAACCAAAACAACAATGCTTCAATCAATAAGACGAGGATAAAAATATTTAACTGCAAAAGGACCGAAAATAGAAAGTTACCAAAGTGTCTAAAATCATTTTATCGTAACAGTTAACAGGTAAGAGTTAGTGTCTTTGTAAACCAACAAAAATAATATAAGAAAAAATGTAACAAAGCCAAAATTATCTCAATATACTTGTTCTATTTGTGCTAAAAAAGAACGAGTCCAAATGATAGTCATGTTATACAAGGTAAGAACAGTTGTAAAGTGTAGCCTTGGACAGTAATCGTGATTAATCGGGCATCTAAGAAAATAATATATACTATTTAAGGGGCACATAGATCACATTATCAAGAATGCAAAAGTAATTGAGAAATTAAACATTCTCCCCACCACGGGCCATGCCTGAATTTCGTTACTTAAAAGCAACGAAATTACAAGTGCCACTAAGTTCAAAACTAATTTAAAATATGTTTCATTGTTCTATGAAGCTCAAAGTTAACAATATCAACCATCTAAATTTTCAGGGAAACATACCTATGAGTTTCTAAGAGATCAACTCATATCTCTCTTCCTATGTGATATTTCATATTTCTGTTTGTCACATCCAAACATAAAATGAAGCATGGCTTCTACAAATTTAGTGGTTTCCAGAACTATTCTTGCCTAGCTTTATCTCTGCTTTACTTAGCAAAATGACATGAAGGAGGTGCATGAGTTACCTAACCTCAGAATTTACTCCACAGATTCGACCAGTGATGTTTTACTCACTGGTTCCTCAAACAGCTAACATCAATTATAGGAGACCATGCACCAACAGTACTTGTCAAATACATTACGAGTGCTACATCTTCATAATGAATGGTGTAACATATTAATAAAGACTGATTGTTTCTATCTATTGTTTTACATTGAGAAACATATTAATTAATATTTGCAAAAGTAAAACAACATTTTGGTCCCTCCACTTTAAGCATCTTTTTGTTTAGAAAGTTCCATTAATGGTTTCACAACAATGAGAAGCTGAGTAATTTGTTTAAGACGGCTAAGTTCACTAAATCTATGTAGTATATAAGGTTGAGAGATATCTATCACCTCACATTGTGGAGGTGGGTCCTGGCACACATATATGCTCCAAATCAGATAGTAATATTTGGATGCCTGAACTGATATTTGGATGCCTGAACCAACTTGTAGAATTCCTACACAATAAGATTATTGTTTTTAATCATTGTTATCAAGTCGTCTGATTAATCACAATTAGTCGTCCTAGTCAATATCCTGGACTCAACTAAGGGCTACGACTCGATTAGGCTAATTAGTTTTCTGGTCATCCGATTAGATGTTGACTAATCACGATTAGTCGGACGACTGGTGCTGGACCACCAGAACAGAATGGAATTGCTGGGCAGGTTAGGACATGGGCTGCATGTTTCTCAGCCCAATTAGCATATATTTGGTATATTAGTCCTGACATTTATAGGATGACTAGGACTGACCTCGCCCTGGTTGACGACTAATCGCGACTAGTCTCCTAGTCAGTCCCATGGCAACTAGGATCGACCAGACGACTTGATAAAACTGTTTTTGATACCCATCCAATCCAAACATCTAGATTCTAGCAAAGCAAATATATTTTTTTAGCTTCGCCTCTTTGTTTGTATGTAGACATGCTCACCATCTTCCTTCCAATGCATTTTGCAAGCATCAAGGGCGTTTTAAGAAATGACTCAAAGTAAATGGTTGAAGATGCTGAGACCGTTTTTGCAGTAAGAATTAAGAACCATGGAAAAAGGCTAGGATAGGTAAAAGTTTGGAAGGATAAATGGGCATGCTACCACCTACCAACAGCCAACCATTGGTAAAGCACTTAGACAGCAAAAGACATTCAAAGCACCAAGGGCAGAGTAGCACTGTTTGAAAGTTCACCAACGTTGTGGCAGTTGTTTATGTTTCCTCACGTGCCTCTTTCATGGCTGATGCATGATATGATTGGATGGCTGCTAACAATTTGTAAGGTCTAGAACAATATGCATTATACTTGTGAGTCGAGTTTTAAAACAGGATTCAACTTAGTCACATACTTACATTAGCAGTAAGGTTTTATGATTACCTATGCATAACGAACCATGCATATGCATTATGGTTATATGATAATAAAGTAGCCACATAGCTTCCCATCATGTCAAACCATCAAGAGGAACTACGAGATTAACATGTCCTCTTTACAATAGAGGCAAAAAAGGAATCAAAATGTAAAGTGGAAGGTCCAAAATCTTCATTTACTCCACTCTTGACTATAAACTATTTGTCTTGTCAGTGGAATGAGTAAAATGGGCAAAATTTTAAAACGTTCCAAATAACTCCCAATATACATGTCCAAACATCAAACACACATAGCCATGCACTAAAGCCACAGTCAATACCATTTTGTAGGCCAGGTGATTTATTTCTTTGGCTTAATTTCTTTCCCTCAAATGTTGAGAATTATAATTCTAGAGCAGGATCTATAACAAAACGTATGCTTCAAAAATATAAAACTAGATATTTCTGTCACTACAACAAGCCTTTTAGTTCCATAAAAGAAATATAAAAAATACTGGTAGGAAATAATTTTCATGGCATAATCATAAATGCAGCTATGGTTTGAAAATAACAAGAGATTGATAAGCCTATAAATATGTTGATTTTTTTTAAAGAAGTCTTCAGTCCTGCTGAAACTCAAAACCCATTAGACAAGAAACTTTTGGTTTCCTATGTGGTTAAGGGCAACTCTAGCAATAGCCCCTACTTTTGATTTGGAGGCTTCCTCTACTTTTGGGTGACCAGTTTTCTAGTCTCAACTCTAGCAACAAATCAGGGTACCTACTTTTCTGGGACGCAACTGTCAGTGACATAGCTCTTATTCTTTTTTTATGTTTTTCTCCCATCTCTTATTCCCCTGCTCCTGTCCCTGCTGCACCCCTACTTTTCTAGGACGCACTCACACAGCTCTTACTCTTTTATTTTTTTTCTCCCATCTCTTATTCCCCTGCTCCTTGAGGGTTAAGCCTAGTGCTGCTCTCTATGTATCTAGTTATCTACTTTTAGCTATTTACTATTCACTGTAATGCTGTTTACAGCTGATGCCTTAGCATCCAGGTAGCATCTACTTTATGCACTAGAATATGCTGTAGTGGTTGAACTTTTTCTTGTAAACCAAGTATGCTTTTGCTATATAATGCAATAAGCGGCCTATAGCCAAGCTGCCCTCTGGCAGAACAAAATTCCCCACTCTTTGATTGTCTTACCTGGGCAACAATTGGTATCAAAGCTCATCAGCAGAACAAAATTCCTCGAGCTCAGCGGCATGGCTGGCTGCAATCCAGCCCAAACTCCAATGGAGGAACGGCTGAGGCTCAGTCGGCACAGCATGGTGGAGGAGGCCAATCCCACACACTACCGGCAGCTCATCAGCAGTTTGCGCTACCTGGTGCACACTCGGTCGGACTTGGCGTTCACCGTCGGATTCGTGAGCCGGTTCATGGAGCGGCCCATGGTGGAGCATCAGCAGGTTGTTAAGCGCATCCTTCGGTATGTGGCGGGCACCCTCGACTAGGGTCTTCACTACACCAGGGCGCCCGACACAGCGTGCTTCGTCGGCTACTGCGACAATGACCTCGCCGGCGACATCGACACAAGCAAGAGCACGAGCGGAACCATGTTTTTCCTCGGCAACTGCTTGGTCAGCTGGCAATCCCTCAAGTAGAAGGTGGTGTCTCTATCAAGCTGTGAAGCCGAGTACATCGCCACCACCACTACAGCAACTCAAGCTCTGTGGCTGTCACGGCTGTTGGGAGAGCTTCTCGGCAGGCATGTCGAGGTGGTTGAGTTGAAGGTGGACAACAAGTCTGCTCTAGCTCTGGCCAAGAATCCAGTCTTCCATGAGAGAAGCAAACAAATCAGGATCAAGTATCACTTCATCCGGAGCTGCCTAGAAGATGGATGAATCAAGGCCATCCACATTCCAACCACTAATCAGCTACTGATATCCTCACCACGTCGCTGGGCAAGGCCAAGTTCCAAGAGATGAGGGAGAGGATTGGGCTAAGGCAGATCACCTCCAAGGCTGAGCACAAGGCTTAGGGGGGGAAATGAGGGTTAAGCCTAGTGCTGCTCTCTATGTATCTAGTCATCTACTTTTAGCTATTTACTATTCACTTAATGCTGTTTACAGCTGCTGCCTTAGCATCCAGGTAGCATCTACTTTATGCACTAGAATATGTTGTAGTGGTTGAACTCTTTCATGTAAACCAAGTATGCTTTTGCTATATAATGAAATAAGCGGCCTATGGCCAAGCTGCCCTCTGGCAGAACAAAATTCCCCACTCTTTGATTGTCTTACCTGGCCAACACTCCTATCCCTGCTACATGCTGCCTGGAGCCCCATGGCGTGGTGTCATGCCAATGTCCCCGCTCAGGTTCTCGTTCAGCAGGCTCAGTGGGGGGAGGACCTCAAGGCAAGGGCCCTAGGCAACGGGGAGGGGCTCTGTGTCAGTGGATGCAGTCGAGGTCAGTGGAGGCAGCCGAGGAGGAACCGCGGGCAGTGGAGGCAGTCGGGGGAGAATGTGTGGTCGATCAGGGGAGGAAGCACGGGCAGCGGTGGCTAACACAAACGGTGGTAGCCTGCATGGACATTGGAGGCAGCCGGAGGGAGGGGCATGCACAGCAATGGGAGGTGCTCGGGCAAGAGGGTGCGTGAGGACTGAAGAACCAATGCAAGAGGGCGGCCGGGGGCCAATGGGGCGAATCTAGCCGGCGGGGACTGACTGAGGCGGCAGCGGCAGCGGCGAACAGGAGAGGGAGATGAAAGGCCACAAACTGAAAAGTAGGGGTCTCCTCCAGAGCCAGGAATGAGGGATGATTTTGAGGGCCTGCTACTTTTGGGGGGGCTGAGGTCATGCTGCAGACCTGCAGTAGGTTTCTGCCCTCTCGGTGCTAAAAGTAGGATGGGAGCCTACATAGGGACCCTGCTGGAGTTGCTTGTATATCCAAGATCATGGTCACAAGTCATCTTCTTGTCTATATAAAAAACGCTAAGCCCTGTAGTGTTTTCTTTTATACGGTTAAGCAGTAAGGTACCTCACTGTTCCTCACCATGGTGAATTCTACCTTTTTCCAAGTCAGCATGCAAAATTCTCGATGGTTCCATCTCTGTAATTTTTGGATGGCTCATATCGTTGGGGCGTAACCCTCTTAGCGACGCGCCATATCGGAACCCGGGTATAGTGTTAAATGGGCAAGGGCCGGGTCGTCACCCCCGTGACGCGCCGTGTCGTGATCTGGGCATGGTGTCAAGTGACCAAGGATCAGGTCGTCGCTTCCTTAGTGGCGCGCTACATCGGCGCCCGGGTGTAGTGAAAAATGAGCAAGGGTCTTCGCATCTGAGTCGACGGGTGCGAAGGGCAAGGAAGCTAGTCGAACCAAGTAGGATCCGTTTAGGTAGTTGGAATATAGGGTCACTTACAGGTAAGTTAAGAGAATTAGTTGATACCGCGACTAGGAGGCGTGTAAATATATTATGCGTTCAAGAGACTAAATGGAAGGGTCAGAAGGCGAAGGAGGTGGACAATACAGGTTTCAAGCTTTGGTATACAGGGACAGTCGCGAATAGAAATGGAGTAGGAGTTTTGATTGATAAGAGCCTCAAGAATGGTGTGGTGGGAGTGAGAAGGCAAGGAGATAGGATTATCTTAGTCAAGCTTGTCGTTGGTGATATGGTCTTGAACGTAATTAGTGCGTATGCCCCCCAAGTAGGCCTCGACGAGAGTGCTAAGAGACAGTTCTGGGAAGACTTAGATGGCCTGGTTAGAGCTATACCTAGTAGTGAGAAGCTTTTTATAGGAGGAGATCTTAATGAGCATGTAGATACTACAAACGCAGGTTTCGAGGCAGTTCATGGAGGTTTTGGGTATGGTAGTAGGAATCAGGAGGGGGGAGGAAGTTCTGGACTTCGCGGTAGCTTTTGACCTGATGATAGCCAACACTTTCTTTAGAAAGAGTGAATCCCATCTAGTGACCTTCAGTAGCGGACAACACTGTAGCCAGATTGACTTTGTCCTCGCAAGAAGAAAGGACAAACGAGCATGCTTGGATTGCAAGGTGATACCAGGAGAGTGTGTTGTTTCTCAACATAAGCTTTTGGTGGCAGATTTTCGTTTTCAGGTGCGTGCCCGTAGGGATAAACAAGCTAAGATTGAAAGAACAAAGTGGTGGAAACTGAAAGGGGAGACGTTAGAGGTATTTAGGGAAAGGGCTATCAAAGAGGGCTCTTGGAAGGAAGAAGACGACATAAACAATATGTGGGACAAGATGACAACCAACATTCGGAAGGTAGCCTCAGAGGTGTGTGGAATAACCAAAGGAAGGGGACACGAGGTTAAAGATACTTGGTGGTGGAACGAGGAAGTCCAAAGGACTATTAAGGAGAAGAAAGAATGCTATAGACGCTTGTACCATGACAGGAGTGTGGACAACATAGAGAAGTACAAGGTGGCAAAGAAGACTGCAAAGCGAGCTGTAAGTGTGGCAAATGGTAGAGCGTACGAGGATCTTTACCAACATTTGAGTACGAAGGAAGGAGAGAAAGACATTTATAGGATGGCTAGGGTTCGTGAGAGAGACACGGGACTTCAACCAAGTTAAGTGCATTAAGGATGAAAGGGAGCATCTCTTGGTGAAGGAGGATGAGATCCGACATCGATGGCAAGAGTATTTTGACAAATTGTTCAATGGTGAGAATATGAACACAACCTTTCAGTTGGATGACTCTTTTGATGACACCAATAGGCGCTTTGTGCGGAGAATCCAAGAATCTGAGGTCAGAAAGGCGTTGAAAAGGATGAAAGGAGGTAAGGCGATGGGACCGGATGGTATCCCAATCGAGGTGTGGAGATGCCTCGGTGACATAGATATAGTATGGCTAACCAAGCTGTTCAACCATATTTTTCGATCGAACAAGATGCCTGACGAGTGGAGAAGTATATTGGTACCGATCTACAAGAATAAAGGGGATATTCAAAGTTGTACGAATTACCGGGGAATTAAGTTGATGAGCCATACTATGAAGCAATGGGAGAGAGTTATCGAGCATCACTTGAGAGCAATAACGCGGGTCTCTATGAACCAATTTGGTTTCATGCCCGGAAGGTCAACCATGGAAGCCATTTTCTTAGTAAGACAAGTTATGGAGCGGTATAGGGAGAAGAAGAAGGACCTACACATGGTTTTTATTGACTTGGAGAAGGCTTATGATAAAATACCAAGGAATGTTATGTGGTGGGCTTTGGACAAACATAAAGTCCCAACGAAGTACGTCGGGCTCATTAAGGACATGTACAACAATGTTGTGACTAGAGTTCGAACAAGTGAAGGAGACACGGATGACTTCCCGATTAGGATAGGACTACATCAAGGATCAGCTTTGAGCCCTTATTTGTTTGCTTTAGTGATGGATGAGGTCACAAGGGACATAAAGGGGACATCCTTTGGTGTATGCTTTTCGCGGACGATGTAGTGCTAGTTGATAAAAGCCGGACAGGAGTGAACCAGAAACTGGAGTTATGGCGGGAGACTTTGGAGTCCAAAGGTTTTAGACTCAGTAGAACTAAAACTAAGTATATGAGATGTGACTTCGGCACTACTACTCGGGAAGAGGAAGATGTTAGTTTGAAAGGTCAAGTAGTGCCTAGGTAGGATACCTTTCGATATTTAGGATCAATGCTACAGAGGGACGGGGATATTGATGAAGATGTTAGCCATAGAATCAAAGCATGATGGATGAAGTGGCGGCAAGCGTCTGGTGTCCTATGTGACAAAAGGGTACCACAGAAGCTAAAAGGCAAGTTTTATAGGACGACGATTAGACCTGCTATGTTGTATGGTGCAGAATGTTGGCCTACGAAAAGACGACATGTTCAACAGCTAAGTGTCGCGAAAATGCGTATGTTGCGTTGGATTTGCGGTCATACAAGAAGGGATCGAGTTCGGAACGATGATATACGTGAGAGATTAGGGGTAGCGCCAATTGAAGAAAAGCTTGTCCAACACCGGTTGAGATGGTTTGGACATGTGCAACGGAGACCTCCAGATGCACCGGTGCGTAGCGGAATCCTAAGTCAGAATAGTAACGTGAAGAGAGGCAGAAGAAGACCGAAGTTGACTTGGATAGAGGCAATAAAAGGAGACTTGAAAGGATGGAATATACCCAAAGACTTAGCCTTAGATAGGAGTGCTTGGAAGACAGCTATTCACATGCCTGAACCTTGATTGCTTTGATGGGTTTCAACTCTAGCGGACCCCAACTTGTTTGGGACTTAAAGGCTTTGTTGTTGTTGTTGTCGTCGTCGTCGTCGTCATATCTTTGTCCTCATCTGCCTGCTGTTAAGACTTGAGCCCCATACATGATTATACATTCTTATTGTCACCAAGATCATTCAATATTGCCCAAAGTTTAATCTAAATGTTAATCGATAAGTTGGGCTCGCAGAACAAAGAGTAACAAATCTATCTGACTCGTTAGCAATTCATATAAAGTGTCACAGAAGCTTTTACTTTTACTTTTACTTTTACTTTTGTGGACATTTAAACAGCAAGCAAATTATTCTCTCTGTGAATTCATACGGTATAAGATTCCTACAGTGTATACAAGAATTCACTCATCTGAATGTTGGATTGTGATTTACTACCATTCTTAAATAAAAAAGGCACTTGACATTGTCAGCACTCCATATAACTCTATTAGTGACTATTATATCATACAAAAACACATTATAATAGCAACTCAAATTGACAAGGAATACTTCCCTGGCTAGCATCCTATGCGCCTCTGATTGAAATTAGAGCAACACCTAATTCCAGCATTCGTACATGCTGCTCAACACATTACGATTACCAACTTAAACAAAATTGGGGTGTAACTCCATCAATGCTGGTACAGTTACACTTCATTTGTTTTTAACAGAATTTCCTCACTATTCTGTTATTTAGTGCTATTGTTAATTAAAAATACTTGGACCTAAACCCAAATGCTTCTTTGGAAGAAGGATCCCCCGACTAATATTAACTCTCCTCCCAGCATCAACGTCTATCCATCTTAGCTCTATTTGCTAACATTAGGCATCTAAATGTCAACAGTAGAATATATCTGCACTAAACTAATATAATTCAAGATATATGATAGGAACCACTCCGTTTTCAACACGGCCAAAAGCGACCACCATTGCAAAGAGGGATGCAATCTCACCATTGTGCACTTGCCCTGGGTGTAGTACAAGCACGTGGGCTTCCAAGGACGCCTGGAGCTCGGCCTGGGCGCCTCCATGACCTGCCCCTCCCTCGCAGCGTGGGCATATTGTGAAGCCAGGGAGAGACGCCTGGAGCTCGGCCTGGGCGCCTCCATGACCTGCCCCTCCCTCGCAGCGTGGGCAGATTGTAAAGCCAGGGAGAAGGCGGCAATGGGAGAGCTTCTTCGGTGGGAACTGCGGAGGGGAAAGTCCGAGGAGAAAGGGCGGAAGAAGGATTGGAGCAGGGGGGAGCGATGACCGGCTAAGGAAGACGGTGAAACCCTAGCCAGCGCCATCCCAAATTCCCAACCACCTTCAGTTGCGGTTGCAGAGCCGAACGGGCGAACTGTGCTATAGGTGCCGTCTGAATCCCGGTGGGATCTGGATTTTAGATAAGGATTCCGGCCCCGTTTGCGTGCCCTTAAACCCGGCTTGATCCGCTTATTTTTTTATTTGAAACAGTGTTTTTCTCTCACAAATTCATCCAGTATTCCTTCAAACCATCCAGATTCCTCCAGAATTCAGACAAGCGAACGGGGCCATGTGTAGCAAAAAATCATTATACTAGAGATCAGTGTCTTTATTACGCAACATCAGCTGATAAATTGTCAGGTTAGCGTCCACTGTTATCGTAAAATTTATGCTGTGTATTTAGTAAGCTATCGAGGTCCAGCTGAATTAGTATTAACATTGTACAATTCTATCACCATCAGATATAAAGTATCACCGCCGCTAGGTGCTACGGCCCCATCTTTTTTAAGACTCAGTCACCACCACCGGTAGCCTTCACCGTCGATATCATTAAAATTTGCAAGCCAGCGCGAGACTCCCATACGTTTCTAGAAATTTTAGCGGACATTTCTATTCCCGCAAGTCCTACTTTGTAGTTAGCTTACAAAGACCGCTACCCACCCAGCCACCATGTCTGTCTCCTCCTCAAGTGCTGCTATTCCTCACCTACTCATTGACGTGCAAACCGCCACTCACTACCGACAAGCTAGTGCTCCACGCCGGTATACCTCACCGGCACGCCCGCATAGATCCACCGATGACAAGGCTGGTACTCATCACCGTCGTGGCCGCTCAAGCTCACTGTCGCAAGATCCAAAGGCAAGGTAATGTTTTCTTGTACTTCCCTTATCCATGTTTCTTGCCTTTTTATTCTCCTCTTATCTCATGTGAGTATGAATCAAGCTTCCATCTAATCATTAAGGAACTCACGAGCACATCCCCGTAGGTGCTCGTACTCTGATTCAGGCGACAGTGCCGCCGCTTCCATCGTCGGCCCCGCTCTACCACATCCTAGTCAAGATGGAAGAGGAGGCCAGCAACAATAGGAACAAAGTAGACATCCTCACAGACGAAGTCTTAGTCCTTATCCTCCGCCACCTCACCGTTCGTACCTTGTGCAGCTGCAAGTGTGTGTCGCTCCTGCTACCGCCTCGTCTCCGAATCTGAGTACCGTCAGGAGCTACCCCAGTTTGTCGCCAGATTTATGTATGGCAACTGGAAAGGTAAATGTCAATTCGCCAGCTTCACCGGTGAATACCCCTCCTTTTCTTTCTTGCCCTTTCCCATTCAGGATTTAGTCATCTCAGATTGTTGCAGAGGCCTCTTCCTCTACTCGTGCGTTGGGCTTCGCTATGTTGTCTGCAATCCAGTGACTAGCAAATCAGTGGTACTACCGCATAGCAACCTTTGTTATGGTTCAGCTCGCTTGGGGTTCGATCCCACAATCTCCTCACACATCCATGTGGTAGAACTATGGGTAAGATCACCTGGGGTGTTAGTTGTCAGCATCTACTCATCCAAAACTGGAGTGTGGATGTGTAAAGAATCTAAATGAGGAGAGAATATTCTTGTATGCAAATTTTCAGGAACTGTGTTTTTTAATGGTTTTATGCACATGCTGGAGGTGTCCCAGATAGTTGCTGTTGATATGGAGGGAAAGACATGGAGGAAAATTCTTAGGCCACCAGGTCCTGTAATGTCCATCCATGGAGATCAGGGTCAGTTGTGTCTATGTATTGCTGATATTTTCAATAGGTCAGACATTTCAATCTGGATCCTTGAAGACTATGGTACTACTAAATGGACATTGAAGTATACGGTGAACATGCTGCAACTATTTGGACTGAACAATATTCGACTCGGTTCTGAGGCTGCTAATGCGGACTACAGAGTGATTGCAGTTCACCTACAATGAAATTTGATTTTCCTTGTTGGGGAGGACAGAACACTGATGGCATATGACATGAGCCGCAGAAAAGTTCATGTCCTCCCTGCCCGGGTCGTCCGCTATCCTAGAAGTACCTGAAGTATTTATTTGAACGGACCTCACTATCTGCCTTATATTCTCTCGTTCATGGAGTCATTAGTAGAGCAGTAAAGGTGCATATGTTGTATTTTATTGTTAGGACATGTCTTTGTTCAGGTAGGGAGTTGTTTTGAGTCTATATATAATCCAATTTTGTTTAGAGCAGCAAAGCTTTGTATTGTGAAGGTTTTGGAGTGTTAGTGCTTTTGAACGATTTTCCTACAATGACTATTGAAGGAAGAAGAGAGGTTCCATGGTGCATTGGCTGCCATGCTGATTAAGGAGTGCCTATCTGAAGGAGCGGAGCACATCTACCTCGTTTTAGTTACGTAAGTCTGTAGGGAGCAGAACCATTATTATGCTATCTATGTACCGCTTGTGTTCATTCATCAATTGATACAGTTGTTATGTTAGTATTGAGCATTGTTATTATAACAAGTACTTTTCATTGTGGACATGATGAATGATGTGTAATGATTATATCTATATGGTGTGTGTTTAGTAAGTTATTAAGGCCTAAATTAGTAAATACATTGTTAAAACTGGATGCAATTCTATCACTGTCGGATGTAAGGGTCATTGGTTGTTTTGTCATCACCACCGTACCACTCGCCGTTGGTGAAGCAGATGACCATCACCGCCGCTATTCGTCTAATGCGGCAGGGGTCAATAGTATATCACTGCCGCATCGTTTAGTAACCCAACATCGACTAAAGGATCATCACTGGTGGATTGTACTGTAACGCGACGGTGACCATGCCCTACGGCCAGACGGATCATATGCTGAAGTGACGGTGATGTTTGCCTTGACATAAGTGGGTCGTACTCCAATGCGACAGAATAAGGATCTGATCACGGATGGATCATAAGTCATGCGGCGGTGTGAAAGGTCCTATATGGCTAGAGGGGGTGAATAGCCTATTTAAAAATCTACAAATCGACTAGAGCAATTTGATTAGTATAACAAATAGCGAAATGCAAACTTGCTCTAGCTCTATAAGGGTTGCAAGCCACCTATCCAACAATTCTAGTTGTTATAATCACTAGGCACATAATTTACAAGGTCACTACTCACTAAGAGCTCTCACAATTGCTACACTAAAGAGCTCCACTAGATGAACTTAATCCACAAAGCAAGCTCTCAATTCTAGCTACACTAAAGAGCTTGTTATAGCTAGTTTGTGCAAATGTAAATGAGTGAGGTGATTATACCACCACATAGAGGAGTGAACCAATCACAAGATGAATACTTTATTAATCACCGGGAGAATACCAAAGGGCAAGAGACAACTAATTTTCTCCTGAGGTTCACGTGCTTGCCAACACGCTATGTCCCCGTTGTGTCGATCAACACTTGGTGGTTCGGCGGTTAAGAGGTGTTGCACAAACCTCGTCCACACAATTGGATACCGTAAGAACCTATCCATAAGTGAGGTAACTCAATGACACAAGCAACCCACTAGACTTACCATTCGACACTCCGCCGGGGAAGGTACAAATCCCCTCACAATCGCCGGAGATGGCCACGAACAATCACCAACTCATGCCAATCCTCCTCTGCTACTCCAAGCCATCTAGGTGGTGGCAACCACTAAGAGAAACAAGTGAATCCCGTAGTGAAACACAAATACCAAGTGCCTGTAGATGTAATCACTCAAGCAATGCACTTGGATTCTCTCCCAATCTCCCAATGATGATGGATCAATGATGGAGATGAGTGAGAGGGCTTTTGCTAAGCTCACAAGATTGCTATGTCAATGCAAAATGGCTAAGAGAGTGAGCTTGAACTAGCCATGGGGCTTAAATAGAAGCCCCCACGAAATAGAGTCGTTGTACCCCTTCACTAGGCACAACATGGGGTGACCGGACGCTCCGGTCAAAACGACTGGACATTGGACCCTAGCGTCCAGTTGTGCAATGCACGCCATGTGTCCCCTCTCTTCCAATACTAAGCACCCAATCCCAATGGTCAAGTGATGACCGGACGCGCTACTGTGAAGTGACCGGACGCTGGACCTCAGCGTCCGGTCATTTCTAGTAGGCATCCAGAACCGAGAAATCATGACCGGACGTGTCCAGTCATGCTCGATCGGACTCACCTAGCATCCAGTCACTCGGTGTCTCCCCAGTGCGCTGCCACATAAGCAGCCAGACGCAACCCTCCAGCGTTCGGTCACTAAGTGACCTAGCGTCCGGTCAGAGACCGACGCCAGCATCTTAGTAGCTTCTACTGACCGAACGCGTCGGTCCAACCGAGGCCAGCATTCGGTCACTTACAGTGACCTCCATCTTTTCTGTATAGGGCGCCGGTGGCACCGTTGGACTATCCACACTCTACGGGTGGATACTCCCTCGGTGAAGTTCCTAACCCTTGCTCAAATGTGCCAACCACCAAGTGTACCACCTTGTGCACATGTGTTAGCATATTTTCACAAACATTTTCAAGGATGTTAGCACTCTACTAGATCCTAAATGCATATGCAATGAGTTAGAGCATCTAGTGGCACTTTAATAACCGCATTTCGATACGAGTTTCACTCCTCTTAATAGTATGGCTATCGATCCTAAATGTGATCACACTCACTAAGTGTCTCGATCACTAAAATAAAATGGCTCCTACTATTTATACCTTTTGCCTTGAGCCTTTTGTTTTTCTCTTTCTTCTTTTCTAAGTTCAAGCATCTGATCATCACTATGTCATCACTATCATCATAATCTTCACCATTGCTTCATCACTTGGAGTAGTGCTACCTATCTCATAATCACTTTGATAAACTAGGTTAGCACTTAGGGTTTCATCAATTAACCAAAACCAAACTAGAGCTTTCAATCTCCCCCTTTTTGGTAATTGATGACAACCCTTACACAAAGATATGAATTGAGAATTAATTGAATCCACGTTGCTTGCCCAAGCATATGTACCATGTGTAAAAAGATATGGACAAGTTTCATGAATCCCATTTGGTAGCAATTGCTCCCTCTACATATGTGCTACGAGTTTGGATTGTAGCTTGCACATATGCTTAGATAGGAGATATATGAGACAATTTTTACCAAATAATGCTAAGGTATAAGAGATGGACCTTTGAAGCGTGATACCAATTGAAGTGCACCAATATACCATCCTTAGCACCATTAGTAACTAGACATACACAAGGACTAGAATACCCTATGAGATCAACATTACTAGCAAGGGTCTAGTTTCCATAATGTGAGCATGAGTCTAGTTACTTAACCTACGCATGCTAGTTTTTCATTTCATAATTCAAATCTACAACTAGCATACACCATACAAGCATGGATATTAAAATTTAAAACTTGTTCCATGCAAGCAAATATATGAAATGCACATTTGAATGCAACATATAAGTTTATGAGCTTGCTCCCCCTACTTGTATGCAATTTTGATTGATCCCCTTACAATGTGCATTTCATTTGTTTGCTCCCCCTATCTTACTATCTTGGTGCTATCTTTGTGAATTTCTCTCCCCCTTGGTCAACAATTTGCACAAAAAGGTGAGCTCAAATTTTAGATAGGTTGGGGTGAAACCATGTCAAGTGAGGATTATTTTCCCAATTTGGTTCAATCTAGATCACTTGCAAAAGATATTTAGCTCGGTTTGATCCAAGAACAAGCTTCTTCACACCTCCAAATAAAAGTTATCTTGTACCATGTTGAGTTAAACACTTATAGCTTATTTTCTAGACCAAACACTAGGTTTACAAGCCCACAACACATGTCATATGCTACCACTAGATCATTTCAAGCATACAAGCAATAGTGGTACCATACAAGCATCAAATTCATTTGATTTTCATGAATGAGCCTATTCAAAATGTGAAATATGTCTAGATGCACTAAACATGTCCTTAGCAAGGATGTATGCCATGCCAATCAACTTTTACATTGGATATCTTAAAGGAGAGGCATGTCATATAAGTGGGGGGTGCATCACTGCTCGGAAAATCGTGGATGATTCGGGGTTCTCTGAGGACACCCGACAGTCTTCTTAAGTTACCGGGAACATATGCATAGTCGTTAGAGGTCATTGGACAGTGACAGGTGCATATGGGCCCTATAATTTAGGAGCTTCTACCACACCATGGCACGTGTAGGGAAAAATCGGTGACTGAGTCTTTTCCATAAAAAACAGCACGGAACGTGTGCTGCTCGGCAGTTGTTATACGAACTTGGAGATAAAGGCAGCATAAGCGGCATCCGAGCAGTGTATTCTATATTGAACTCTTGGCCTTGGCTGACCTATAGTCCATAAGGTCAGGCGCGGAGCCCGTAGACATGTAGGACAAACAGGTGTGACCAAGGGACCGCAGTCGACCACCCATAACACAGAGCACGGAGCCCGTAGCACGTGTAGGGAGAGATCGAAGACTGGGTCATCTCCGAAGAGAACAGAAAAGAAAGGATGTTGCTCTCCGATCAAAAAAAAGTTTAGCGATTTGTAGAAAACGTGCTCGGCGATTTGGAGAAATCGTGTTCGGCGATTTGGAGAAATCATGTTCGGTGATTTTAGAGAAGTCGTATTCGGCGATTTTGGAGAAATCGTGTTCGGCGATTTGGAGAAATTGTATTAGGCGATTTTGGAGAAATTGTGTTCGTCGATTTGGAGAAATTGTGTTCGGCGATTTTGGAGAAATCATGTTCGGCGATTTGGAGAAATCGTGTTCGGAGATTTGAAGAAACGTGCACGGCGCAGTTACAGCGATTACGTATTGGAGTTCGTCATGAAGTAGCATAGAGCTCGGTGACCACAAGTGGGTGTTAAACCATAATATAGACAAAACAGAGATGAGTTATGGAGACCAAAACTTTACTGAATATAAAAATGTAGAGTACATATCTGGAGTGTTTCAAGGATAGAAACGTATAAGGTGTTTGATGTGCCACGAGTTGGGAACATTGACTCCTTCTAAGTCACTTAGGCGATAAGAACCTGGTCGAGTAACCTCTTTGATGACATAAGACCCTTCTTAAGGGGAAGAGAGCTTGTGCAACCCTTCAGTCTTTTGTTTTCTGTGGAGAACAAGATCGCTGACAGCAAATGAACGACCTTTGATGTTTTAATTGTAGTACCTCCACAAGCCTTCCAGATATTTAGCTGTACGGACGTAGGTGATTAGGCGTTCTTCCTCAGCCCTATCGACGTCCTCAGACCGAACAGCCTTGGCCTGCTCTTCATTATAGTTTTCCACTCTAGGTGCTCGGAATGTAACATCCGCTGGTAGTATGGCTTCTGAGCCATAGACCAAAAAGTATGGAGTCACACCAGTGCTACGACTAGCTTGAGTACGTAGTCCCCAAACTACAGCTGGAAGCTCCTTGAGCCATCTGCCCGGGTGCTTTTCTTCTTTCTGATTCAGGCACTTTTTGAGGGCATCAAGGATCATACCATTCGCCCGTTCGACCTGGCCATTGGCTCTTGGATGGGCAATGGAGACATATTTGACAAAGATGCAATGGTCATCGCAGAAGTCCCAGAAGTGATGGCTAGTAAACGTAGTTCTGAGATCGGTGATGATGCTGTTTGGTAGACCAAATCTGTGGATGATATCTTTGAAGAGCTCAACTGCCTTCTTTGTAGAAGCTGAGACAAGCGGTTTATATTCAATCCACTTGGAGAACTTGTCAATGGCGACATATACGTATCGAAAACCACCTGGTGCTGGCTTGAAAGGCCCAATCATGTCCAGTCCCCAGCATGCGAAGGGCTAGGAAGCTGGAATGGTTTGCAGCTCTTGCGCTGGCACATGTATTTGCTTAGCAAAGAATTGACATCCTTCACAATGTCGGACGAGGTCTTCTGCATCAGTGATGGTTGTGGGCCAATAAAAACCAGCTCAGAAAGTCTTGCCAACCAGTGTTCTTGAGGCCGCGTGGTTGCCGTAGGAGCCAGAGTGAATTTCGAGAAGTAGCTTGACTCCCTCCTCTTGGGTGATACATTTTTGTAGTATCCCTTCCTTGGCACTTTTCCTCATCAAGCTGCCGTCCACCAGCACGTAAAGCTTGCTTCGACGAACTTGGCGTTCAGTTTCAACCTTATCTGCGGGTACCTCAGTGCTAGTGAGGTACTTGATGAATTGCTCCCTCCAATCGGTGACCGGCGAAGGTACCGCAAGTACCAACTGCTCGGTAGGGGGAACCTCTTTGACTTCCTTATCTTCTTTGATGGATGGCGCCGAGAGATCTTGAATGAAGACCCCAGGCGGGATCATGGCGCGAGAAGAACCTAGCTTGGATAAGTGGTCGGCGAGTTGATTTTGTTCACATACCATGTGGTGATACTCGATGTCGTAGAATTTTCCTTCCATCTTTCTGATTTTAGCGCAGTAAGCATCCATCTTCTCGCTGGAATAGGACCAGTCCTTATTGAGCTAGTTGATAACCAGTGCAGAGTCCCCGTACACCATGAGGCGTTTGACGCCGAGCTTGACGGCTATACGAAGACCATAGAGACACGCTTCGTATTCCGTGGCGTTATTGGAGGCCGAGAAGTGTATCCGGAGAACATAACGTAGCTTATCCTTGGTCAGTGTGATGAACAGGATGCCCATACCAGCACCATTGATGTTAAGGGCACCGTTGAAGTACATCACCTAGTGTTCGGGGCAAGCAACGGTGATGGGCTCTTGGATCTCGGTCCATTCAGCGATGAAGTCAGCAAGCGCCTGTGACTTAATGGTAGGTCTGCTTCTGAATTCGATGGAATAGGTGCCGAGCTCAATAGCCCATTTAATAATGCAGCCATTGGCCTCTTTGTTGCGGAGAATATCCCCTAGAGGGAACTCAGTGACCACGGCGATCTTGTAGTATTCGAAGTAGTGTCAGAGTTTGTGTGACGTAATAAGAATGGCGTATAACAGCTTTTGTACCTGAGGATAACGAGTTTTGGGCTCATTAAGTACCTCGCTGATGAAGTAAACCAGATGTTGTACTTTATAAGCGTGCCCGGCCTCTTCGCGTTCGACGACAATAGCTATGCTCACGACGCGAGAAGTGGCGGCAATGTATATTAGCAGAGTCTCATTTGGTCTTGGCGCTGTCATGATCGGCGGCTTTATTAAGAACACTTTGAGCTGCTCAAAAGCTGAGTCTACCTCCTCCGACCAGGAAAAGCGCTCGGAGGCCTTGAGGAGCTTGAAGAAAGGTAGCCCTTTTTCACCAAGGTGTGATATGAAGTGGCTTAAAGCAGCCATGCAACCTGTAAGCTTTTGTATATCCTTGACGCATGTTGGCCGTTTCATATTGGTGATGGCGGAGACCTTGTCAGGATTAGGCTCGATGCCTCGAGCACTGACGATGTAGCCCAGCAGTATACCAGATGGAACTCCAAAGACGCACTTTGAAGGGTTTAGCTTCCATCGGTATTTGTTCAGGTTGGCGAAGGTTTCTTCGAGGTCGACGATAAGGTTGTCGGTTGTCTTGGTCTTGACGACCACGTCAGCGATGTAGGCTTCAATGTTGCGGCCGATCTATTGGTCGAGGCACATCTAGATGGCCCTTTGATAGGTAGCCCCGATGTTCTTGAGTTTGAAGGACATAGTTTTGTAGCAGTATGCACCGAAAGGCGTGATGAACGATGTCTTGATCTGGTCTTCTTCCTTGAGGGAGATCTAATGATAGCCGGAGTAACTGTCAAGGAAGGAGAGTAGTTCACAGCCGGCGGTAGAGTCTATAACCTCGTCTATCCGAGGCAAGCCGAAGGGGTCTTTAGGGCAGTGTTTGTTAAGATCAGTATAATCAATGCATATTCTCCATTCTTTATTCTTTTTTCGAACGAGAACAGGGTTTGCTAACCAATCTGGATGATACACTTCTTTTATAAACTCGGTAGCTAAAAGCTATTTTATTTCTACCCTAATAGCCTCCTTCTTGTCTGGCACGAATCGGTGGAGTTTCTGCTTGATCGGTTTGGCGGTCGGTAAGACATTCAAGGAGTGCTCGATCTTCTCCTATGGTACCCCCGATATGTCTGTAGGTTTCCAAGCAAACATAGCATGTTGGCACGTAGGAAGGAGACGAGCGCGCTTTCCTATTTGGGGTCAAGGTGAGCCCCAATCTTCACGGTCTTGGAGACGTCGTCAAGGTCGAGGCTGACGTCCTTGATTTCCTTGGACTTGGCGGAGGCACAGGGAAGCTCTAACTCTGGAATCTCTATGTCATCGGCAGGTGCTATCTTGGCTTCGGTGACCACGCTAGCCATCTAGATGGAGAGGTCGGTGGCTTCGGCGAGAGCGAGAGTCTCTGTCTCGCAGGCGTAGGCAACGGAGAGGTTGGCCCGCAGAGCTAGGACTCCTGCAGGCGAAGGCATCTTCAACACTAGATACGCATAGTGTGGTACAGCCATGAACTTGGCCAGAGCTGGCCGGCCAAGTATGGCGTGGTAGGCGGTGTCGAAGTCGGCAACGTAGAAGTTGATATGCTCGACGCGGTAGTTGCTTGCCATGGCGAACTGTATGGTAGGGTGATCTCTCCAATGGTTTGGATGCCCTTCCAATACCACACCCCAAAGGAGGGAGTCCGAGGGTGGTGAGATCTGATATGTGCAGGCCCAACTCCCTTAGGCCCCGGCAAGAGTAGGTTCAAAGCACTCCGCACCAGTCAACCAGGACTTTTCTGAAGGCACCTTCTAGACGGTTCGTCTAGGACGCGGGGGAAACGCCTATGTAGGGTATTGCTGCCTATCGCCCACGTGTCGGCCCTGTTGAATGTGATGTGGACCTCACCATGGGGATAGCTAGTTCGGTGGTGGGTTTCATCTGAAGTGACAGTGTGAGCACTCATCGGCGGCGGCGACTTCCTTCCCTCTACTCTCAGTGGAGCGAGGCCCCCGAAGTCATGGCGACCACCTTATCTGGTCCTGAAAGGCATTGTTGTTGCCCCTAGTTGGTCGGGACCTCCAGCTCCATCGTTGTGTCATCATCGATCCTCTTGTCTAGAACTCCCTACTAGACTAATGCAGTCCTTCATCTTGGTTTGGCTTCTTTTGAAAAGGGCACGTGCCATCGAGGATCTTTTGATCTGTTCGTCATAGTTCACTTGCACGAGGTCGACTGAGGCGGTGCGATGATGTGTTTTGGGCCGCGGTGGCGATTTTGGCCAGGCCTGTGTCCTCCTGTCCGATCATGGCCCTATCGCGATGGTACTGCGGTCGTCGGGGCGGCGGTCCGCTGTGACGTTCGATCGTAAGGGCGATCGTCGTATGGGAAGGTAGGTGCTGGGTGCCTGCATCCTCGTTGAGCGTACCCTCGTTTCCTTGCATCGCATACTGTTTGGCGGTAGTTATCATTTCGCCAATACCGGTGGCGGCTTCTGGTGAATTTGGAGCAAAGCTCGCGATGGTGGAGTCCCCATATAAAGGCGGCGATGGACTTCAGCTTCTGTGATGTTTGGGAATAGAGTTCCTCATCTCAAAGAAACACAAGATGTAGCTATGGAGGAGCTCAGATGGCTTCTGGTTGATGTGGCTGAGATCATGCTTCTGTGCCGGGTCAAGTACATGTGGCCATATAGTTTTCGGTGAAGACTTTCTTTAGCACTTCCCATGATGATGAGTCCGATGTCAAGCTGTAAACTAGCTCATGGCGGGTGGCGTGAGCATGATGGGGAGATAATTTGCCATGACGCTGGGTCCTCCTCTGGTAGTGCAATAGCAGTGGCGTAGGCCTACAAGCCACTGAGTCGGTCATTCTTCCTTCGTAGGCTTGACCCCGTGATCCTTAACCACGAGGCCTCGAAGCGTTCGGAGTGCCCTTGTGAAGCTAGAGGCCCCTCAGGGTTTGTCAACACCATCGTCTATTGCGTTGTGGTCAGGATAGGCTCGAGGCTACTTAAGCTGGGTTGCTGTACTCTTTCGTACTCCTGCAGCACGCACTTTGTCTTCATGGTGATCGAAGCGACATTGCTCGATACGCGCGTCCGCGGAGGTTGCTGAGATGCACTCGAGCATCCTATTTGACCCTCCTAGTCGTGTTGGCGATGGAGTTCAGCAGCTATGTCCGCTAGGTCCCCCTTGGAGAGGTTGTGACTGTCAGCGAAATGGTTTGACTGGGCGGCGATTGGATCTCAGCGCTGATCGGTGAATCGTGCTCGTAGAGCATGAAGGTCTCTAATCCTCACAAATCTCATTGACCTGATGAGGGCCGCTTTAAGCATGGCGGCGATCCTAGCGAGCTCGGTGTTTGAGGGAAACGAGCAAGCTCATTGGTGGCTACTACCAAATTGGTGCTTGGAGTCTTGAAGACTTCATGGCCGTCGACGCGAGAAATTCTTCGTCGAGGTAGCGGTGGAGTGGGAGCGGTCTTCCCTAAGAATCGAACCGATTATTAAGAGCAGCTTCAGCCCTTGCGATGGCTGCCTCGTTTTCTCATCGCTACATGCAGTTGATGTTCTGGTTCTTCCGAGCAATGCGCTCCTCCTCGGTTTCGCCATTCCGAGGAGGGCTGTCGATGCTGACGTTGAAGATCGCGCCCCCTGGAAGGGTGGAAGGAGAAATTGCTTAGAGAAGGTTTTGGCGAGGTCTCCTAGCCCTAAGACTCGAAGCCCTGAACTTCTTCCAGGGATGGTCTGGAGGGGCGGTTGCCACGGGGCTTTCGGCCTAAGTGTAGCGTGTTAACGGCTGGCAAAGCTGGATGGCGACCTGGTCAGCGAGTTTACCCCTTAGGGCGTGTTGGTAAGCGGTGGCGGCGTTGGTGAATCCG
>NW_027097811.1:0-20778 GCF_019320115.1 Miscanthus floridulus | reverse complement strand
ACTCGTCGGAGCATTGACAGCTGCAGATGGCTGTGGTTTGATGAGTGATATGGCCGGCTCAGATCATCAGAGTGGTTCAATTACTGTTACTTCACATTCATATCATAGGCATGCAGTTACAGTGCAAGAAAGTTAACTGCACCGCCTCTCCCCTCCAATAGATCACAGGTTAGTACTGTACTAATTCACAGAGCGTGCATGCGAGCCACCCGAGATCCTACATCAGCATGTGCCCTTAATAAAGCTTTATGTCCATATCAATGGATATGGATCCTAAGCAAAATAGGAGTATAAAGTGAAACAGGTTATTAGGATAATTCTGATCTGTTGTGCGCTACTAGTAGTTAATATATACCCCCTCCTGTCAGCAAAGCTTCGGTTACGAAATAAAGGTACTCTATGTTTCTTGTTTATATAAAACATCAAAACTAAATTCGGAGGTGCCTCCTAATTAGCCTCTCGTCCTCTCATCAAATTTAGTCTCATGCCCCTCCGTGCACAAAACATAGTCTTAGGGCTCGTTCGGTTAGCCGAATTCCACGGTTATATAAATTAGTCTAGCAGTCCTGGTTATAACTGTTGCAGGGCCACGGTCCCTTCGAACCGAACAATGCCTTAATCTTTTCTGCCACTTCTTTCTTTTACTGCCGACAGCAAACATGGCCTGCAAAGTGTCTCAAGCACCACCCTATGGCCAAGAGCTAGAGGACGGACCCACCGGACGATCTCTTCTTCTGGTGGCGTTAAGCTAAGGAGACCGTAGTGCGGGCCTAATATCTATCATACGTAGCCTGAGTTGTCAAGCACATGCAATTGAAGAAGCCTCATGAACCACAACCATATTGTTGGCTTCTAGCTCCCTATATGCCAATGCAAAGTGACACTGCTAGCTGATCTTTCGGGTCTACAGCAATCATATACTTGCAGTTAAGGAAGTTGCATCCACAAGTATCACCGGACAACAATGCTTGCAAGTTTCTTCTGACTGAGGCACTGAGCAAAGGTCCAAAACACACGTCGGAGCACATGTTTGGTGTCGCCATTGTCATAAATGAAATGCTTCTCACCGAAGCACGAAAACCATTTCATCCTAGGGTTGTAGAAATCCATGACACACAATATCCTTGGAACCTAGTTGTATGCTTCCTTCCAGTCACCCGAATGCATCTCCAATTCCGGTTGCTTTCGCACGCCATGCCTTTTTCGTACTTCAATCGATGTCCACTAATCCCATATATAACTCAACTAGGTGGTGTTTGGTTGCCCTCCTAAATTTTAGTCGTTGTCTCATCGAATATTTGGACACATACATGGAGTATTAAATATAGACTAATTACGAAACTAATTGCATAGTTTGCGACTAATTTGCGAGACGAATCTTTTAAGCCTAATTAGTCCATGATTTGACAATGTGGTGCTACAGTAAGCATGTGATCGATAATGACGGATTAATTAGGCTTAAAAAAATCCGTCTCGTGGAGTACTGGATCATGTAATTTGTTGTTTTATTAGTATCTGAACATCCCATGCAACATCCTCCCGACACAACTCCTAAATTTTAGTCACCGGATCTAAACACCACCTTAGTGAGGACACAAGCATGTAGTGTCTGCATCAACAATGCCGATAATGCCATAGGCAATGTACCATGCTGTGTACTGAGAATTCTCTAAGTTGACCTCATTAGAGCCATAAATGTAAGTTTTTTTTAGATTGTGTCACGGTATGGCCTATGATGCTTCACTGATAGACCAGTAAGAAGATATGCAATTTGTCCAATGTATCAAATACCACTCCCTTGATAATTACAACATCCCTGTTGTCATAAGCCGACTTCCTTGCCAAAAAAAAAACCCGATGACACATACGACCCTATTGTTAATTATGATATCCATACAATATGGTATGCTCTGAACCTTAACATGCACCACCCTAAGTTGTCTCATCTCCTCGACTGTATAATTATGTGGCAACTCTATTTCATCATCTCATTCTAACTCATCCCCCACCCTCTTCCTCATTTATATCATCTTCCTCCTCAAGTGCATTCTCAACAATTTGTTCCACTCCCTCTTTGTCTCCATCATCATCTTCTTCCGAATCAAGAGAAATATCATCATCATCATCATCATCATCATCATCCATGCTGGTCTCAGCCTCAAATGTCCCTGCATCAAAGTCATTGTACATGTGAACGACGACATTTGTGTAAGCCCCCTATACCACCGAGGCCACTAGAGGAGACAACACTGATATAAATTAAGTATGCTCCTCTAACAAGTTGGTCTCTTGAGTTAGGTTCTCCGTCGGCTTTTAACATTATCCCCCACTAGCTTTTCATTAACTCCAACGTCATGACTAGAGTCGACATGGTTTTTTCTATGCACATTCTCAACCACCATCCAATCTCTGTTGACAAGCTCATAACACATAAGGGCAAGTATAGTAATGAGGTGGAGGAAAGAGAAGAGAGGTAGGTTGTAAGCTTACACCCAGCCCATGCACAAACTCTAGAGATAGTTTGCAAATATCCTTACAGCCAGCAGTGGCGGGTCCAGAAACGGGCTCCGCCCCGGGCTAACTAATACAAGTGTCGGTGTTTTGGAACCGGGGGTCCCTCAACCAACGAGTGAATTTGTACTGCGTGTCCCTAATCCCGGATGGTGATGCAAAGAGACACAAGGTTTATACTGGTTCGGGCAGTCGAGGCCCTACGTCCAGTCTGAGAGATCGATCTTGTATTCCTTGCACCGGAGTGCTCGTGGTAGGGGGTTACAAGCTGAGTGAGAGAGGGAGCTAGCCCCAGGTCTCGGCGAGGGTGGTGCGAACTGCTTGGGACGTTGCTCCCAAGCAGCGTGGTAGTGCGCGATTCTATCGGTGTGTTTTGTCCTCCTGCCCCAGAAATGGCCCTGGCTACCTCCTTTTATAGTTACAAGGAGGAAGCGAGAGGTACATGAGAAGGCTACTTTTTGCTGACGTATTCCGCTCCCTGAAGCAGTATGGCGTCGTGGGAGTTCCAGTCGATGTCTAGTCGGTATGGTCTTCAAGGCTGACGACATGCTGCGCTCTTGTACTTTTGTTGACTTGGTGAAATGCCGAGGCCTGGTGGCTGCTGTAGTAGGCTGTGTCGAGACCTGTCGCGCTGAGGCCGAGACCCACTGTGCCGAGGCCTGCTGTGCCGAGGCCTTTAGCGGGTGGCAATGTGAGGTCTGGGCGGCCATCGCCGATAGTTGATTTGGGCGGAACAGTGCCGAACACGCGTCTACAGGATACGGTGCCCTGTATCGTCAGTAAGGGATGGTAAAAAGGCGATTTGACCGTTGTCCTGTCGCGGCATGCTGCCGATCGTGACTTTCGTAGTGCGGGCAGCTGGGTGCATTAATTGGATGCGATAGCCTGCCAGAGTGACTTTTGAGGTGGAGGTGACGAGATTGCGGGACGAGCCCAGCCTCGGGCGAGGCGGAGCATGGCCAGTTCGCCCGAGGCCCTACCGGGAGTCTCGGGCGAGGCGGAATCCGAGGCTCATCGGGGGTCTCGAGCGGGGCGGAGCGGTCGGTTCGCTGGCCCCGAGGTCACAGGAACCCGGTTCTGACTCCCCACGTCGTGTCCGTCCTTGGTGCAGGAGTTTAGGCAGCACAGTAGCCGGTAACCCTTGCACAGTCCCGTCGTGGATGGCAGGGTGCTGACGTGACGGACGTCTGATCTGCCACGTCGCTGCACTGCGCCGCCGTGTGATTTGTCGGAGTGGTTGAGCGCCTCGATAGGACGTGCGGAAGTGACATGCTGGTCGTACTCGGTCTTGTGCGTCGTGGGGCTCCAGTACGGCTTGATGCAGGACATGGCGGGCGACGTGCGGGTTGCCGTGTAATGACGCCGTAGGGGGCGGCGGCTATGCCGAGGCCGAGCCATCGCGGGGGGCTCGGTGGTCATGGACCCTCAGGCTGCCGAGCCCGTGAAGCAAACTGTCGAGGTTCTTGGGGGGAGTTATTGGCCTTGGGTACTGATTCCGAGGCTACAGTAGCCCAGATGTGGCTCCCCACGCTGCATTGTCCTCGGTGCAGGAGTTGGCAGCATAGTGAGGCATGGGCGTCACGGTGGTTAGTACAGTGGCGGGTAACCCCTGCCCAGTCCTGCCTCCTGTCCCATCGGCCATTCTGCTGTACTGTGCCGGGCGTGCGGTTGTCGTCAGGGGCAACAGTCGGCTGAGCTGATGTGACACGACGTTTTGTCAGAGGGACGGGAGAAGGAAGAGGCGGCGGAGTGCTGCCGAGCCTGCCTTGCGCGAGACGGAGGGTCGGTGGCCCGGCCGTGGCCTTTGGCGGGGAATCGCTCGGGGTCGGTAGCGAGGGGGCCTCGGGCGAATCGGAGAATCGGCCGAGGCCTGCGGCGATGGGCCTCGGGCGAGTCGGAGAATCGGCCGAGGCCCTTGGAGCCTCGGGCGAGTCGGAGAATCGGCCGAGGCCAACAGCGTTTAGCTGGTTTCGATCTTTACGAAGTCTAAGCAGTCGTTTTTTGGATTTTGCTTAGGGTACCCCTTCTCACGGTATCCGACAGTAGCCCCCGAGCCTTGGGGGGAGTGGAGGCACTCCCCCTGAGGTTCTGACGAGAATTGGCTCTTGATAGTTCCTGTCGGGATGTTGTTTTGTTTTCGGGGGGTTTCGGTGGGTGCGCGCGAGCGCACCCGCCGGGTGTAGCCCCCGAGGCCCTGGAGGAGTGATTTCACTTCTCCAGGGGCTTTTCTCTCTTTCGAGTGGGGAGTTACATTGTGTTTGCCGGGCCCGTGGGTGCGAGTTCGGATCGCAGGGCCTCGACGATGCTGCGGGAAGAGCCCCTTAGCCTCCGCCTGGAGCGAGAGGGCCGTCAGGGGTTCACCCGACTTTTTATTCGACCCTCGCGCTTCCTTTTCGCTCGGAAGGAGGGTTTGTTTTGCCGAGACCCCTCGTGTGCGAGTCTGAGCCGCTGGGTCTCGGCAAAGTGTCGCAGGAAGAGTCCCTTAGCCTCTGTGCGGAGCAAGAGGGCCGTCAGGGATTCTCCTGACTTTTTGTTCGACCCTCGCGCTTCCTTTTCGCTCGGAAGGAGGGGTGGAAGATGCCACGCTACCCTCGGTGGGCGCGAGCGACGGCATTTCCGGTGAGCTGTTATCGGGTAAGTCCGAGTGGAGGCCCGTACCCCGTTCGCTGGGGGTCGGCTAGCGGTCCTGAGACGCGCTCCAAGAGTACCGGAGGGTTTCTCTAGTGGGTGCCGAGGCCGTTCGCTGGGCCTCGGTGGCTCGGTGCCTCCCTACGGTGGGATCCCATTCGGAGACTTCCCTGCCGGTCTCGGACACGACACAGGGCATCCCAAGCGTCTCGCTTGCTTGGGCCTCGGCCTCGCATAGGCTCGCCCGTAGTCGCCCCTGACTCTGTTGTCCTGGGGCGGCTGTCGAAACCCCTGGGGGCCCAGCCTTCGAACCCCTGGACCGTAACGGGCTTGGGTCGCTTGTCTTTATCTCGGGTGCAGGAAGAGCCCCCGAGCCTCCGCACGGAGCGAGAGGGCGGTCAGGGGTCCTCCCGTCTTTTTTGCCCGTCCCCCGCCCGTCCTTTTCGCTCGGACGGGGGGGGGGGGCTGTTTGCCGAGCCCACTCGTGTGCGAGCCTGAGCTGCTGGGTCTCGGCAAAGTTGCAGGAGGGCCCCCGAGTCTCTCGCGCGGAGCGAGAGAGCGGTCAGAGGTCCCCTGGCTTTTGGTTCGCCCCTCGCGTGTGAGGGTCTGACTGCCGAGCCCCCCTCGGGTGCGAGCTTAGGTCGCGGGGTCTCGGCGTCTTTTTGCAGAAGGAGCTCCCTAGCCTCTGCACGGAGCAAGAGGGCCGTCAGGAGTTCTTCCGGCTTTTTGAACGACCCTCGCGCTTCCTTTTCGCTTGGAAGGAGGGTTTGTATTGCCGAGCCCCCTCGTGTGCGAGCCCAAGTCGCTGGGATTCGGCAATGTGTCGCAGGAAGAGTCCCTTAGCCTCTGCACGGAGCAAGAGGGCCGTCAGGGATTCTCCTGACTTTTTGTTCGACCCTCGCGCTTCCTTTTCGCTCGGAAGGAGGGTTTGTGTTGCCGAGTCCCCTCGCGTGCGAGCCCAGGTCGCTGGGACTCGGCAACGTTTTGCAGGAAGAGTCCCTTAGCCTCTGCGCGGAGCGAGAGGGCCGTCAGGGATTCTCCTGACTTTTTGTTCGACCCTCGCGCTTCCTTTTCGCTCGGAAGGAGGGGTGGAAGATGCCACGCTACCCTCGGTGGGCGCGAGCGACGGCATTTCCGGTGAGCTGTTATCGGGTAAGTCCGAGTGGAGGCCCGTACCCCGTTCGCTGGGGGTCGGCTAGCGGTCCGGAGACGCGCTCCAAGAGTACCGGAGGGTTTCTCTAGTGGGTGCCGAGGCCGTTCGCTGGGCCTCGGTGGCTCGGTGCCTCCCTACGGTGGGATCCCATTCGGAGACTTCCCTGCCGGTCTCGGACACGACACAGGGCATCCCAAGCGTTTCGCTTGCTTGGGCCTCGGCCTCGCATAGGCTCGCCCGTAGTCGCCCCTGACTCTGTTGTCCTGGGGCGGCTGTCGAAACCCCTGAGGGCCCAGCCTTCGAACCCCTGGACCGTAACGGGCTCGGTGCCTGGTCCCTTTGCCTGAAAGGAATCGGGTGGGGGTTACCTCTCTCCCTGCGGTTAGCAACGGCAGGCGCGCCTTTTGAGGCAGCTTTTTCGGGGAGGTGGGACGGCGCCTGCAGCTGCTGCGGTTGGGCGTGACGTGGCGTCAGTCGACGGGACGTAACTGCACGCGCAATTAATGAGGAGGGAGTGGGCGGTAAGACCGGATCTGGATAACCGCGCCGGATTTCCTGGGGGAAACTTCCCCGATTTCGTCGCCCGGTGGTTTCGATTCGTCCCTGCATAAATACGCAAACAGCCTCGCCCTCTCCCTCCTTACCTTTTCCGCGTTCGCCTTTGCTGCCTCCGTGCCGTCGCTGAGAGCATAGAGCGCCGGGGAAGAGAAGTGCGAGGGCGAGAGATCGAAAGAGAGAGGGAGAGAGATTACCGCTGTAGCAGCGTCCTCCGCCGCGCAATGGCTGGTGGTCCCGTCATCCTCCCGGCGGATCCCTGGGAGCGGTCCGACGTCACCGAGGAGAAGCTGCAGTCGCTCGTGGAGGCCGGTCTTCTTCGCCCGATCACCGACCCCGACGAGCCGGAGTGGATTGCTCCGGGGGACGAGTCGGAGCCGAGGCCGCGCGACGGTTACGTGGTGAGCTTCGTCGTCTTCCACGAGCGAGGCTTCGGGTCGCCGGCGGATAGCTTCATGCGGGCACTCCCGCACTACTATGGCGTGGAGCTGCACAATTTCAGCCCCAACTCCATCGCGCAGGCGGCCATCTTCGTCGCCGTCTGCGAGGGGTATCTAGGGATCGCTCCCCACTGGGAGTTGTGGCTCCATTTGTTTCGAGCGACGTTCACCTCCAAGCCGGGGGGAACGAGGGGGGCTCGGAAGGCGCAGAGGGCCGGCGGCTGCACCCTCCACGTGCGCCAAGACCGGCAGTCCCTCTACATCCCGGCCCAGCTGTCAACGTCCAACCGTCGTTGGTATGACGGCTGGTTCTACCTCCGCAACGACGGCGGAGGACTTCCCCCTTATACCGGGCGGGTTGTAGAGAGTCAACCGGAGAAATGGGGGTACGGCGTCATCAAGGTCGACCAGCCTAGGCTGGAACCGCTCTTGAGGGCCTTGGGGAAGCTGCGTGACTGCGGCCTTTCGGCGGCCGTGGTCGTGGCGGCCTTTCACCGCCGGAGGGTGTTGCCGCTAATGGCCCGGCGACGGCGGCTGTTCGAGATGACGCCGAGCGACCCGGTCGCCGGTATCAAGATGTCCGCCTTCGCCCTTACCGATGACGAGACCCTGCGTCGGGTGAGGGAGGCGGTAGACGGGAAGCCGAGGCTCGATGACTTGATGCCGTTCCCGATGCGCCCGTCGCGGGGGTATGTCTCGCTGGTAAGTTGGATGTTGTCGAGGCTTTCGCGTCCTTCTTGTTTTTCGCCTTTTTGGTCTGTTGTCTTACTTCGTCGCTCTCACAGGGGATAAGAGACGTGCGAGGCTCCCCGCCGCCCGTTCCTGAGGACGCCCGGCGGCGATCCGTGAACAGGGCGCGTGCCGAGGAGGAGAAGAAGAAGAAAGATGCCCAGGAGGCGAAGCGCACGAAGAAGATCCTCGCGCGCGAAAAGCTGGACGCCCGTCGCCGGCGCCAGAGGCTCGACGGTCTCCCTTTGGAGCCGTCTCCCTCGCCGTCGGTGTCGGATTCTTCGAGCGACGGCGGTGGGTGCGAGGTGGGGACGGCCTGCCTGGAACACCTCCCCGACATCAGGGAGATGGTTCCCGGGGCGCCGGCAAGGAGCCTGACGCCCCTAGGAGAAGGAGGAGGTGTCCCGGGGCCAGTGGTGGCCCGTCCCGGCGCCGAGGCCGGCACACCCGAGGCGCGGGTGTCGGAGGAGCGTGCCGTCGGCCCGATGGGTTCGACGGTGGAGGTTGAGCGGGTGACGGTGGGGGCGACCCCATTATCTCCGCGAAGGGTCGAGGAGGTGCCGGGGTCCGACGGGGACCAGCTGGCGCTGGTGGACACCGAGGCCGCGTTGCTGCCACCACCGCCGCCGTTGCAGAGGAGGCGGACGGTGTCGAAGCGGTTGCATCCCCGTTCGCGGTAAGCGTCTTTCCTGGCGGAGTCCGCTTCTTGTTTGCCCCTTGGTTGCGTGCTGACCTTGGGAGTGTCTTTTCTTGCAGCCAGACGCTTCTGGTGGGAGACCCTCCCTTGGCGCCCCGTAAGGCGCTCAAGGTGAACGTTAGCTCTTCCGCCCATCAGGCAGCGGAGGCGCAGGCAGGCGTGCGACGTGGCGCGGCGTCGGGTGAGGTCGTTTCGGAGGAGGCGGCTGCCCAGGAACAGGGGGCCGAGGCGGCCGCGGAGCGAGTGGAGGAGGAGGCTGCCCAGGAACAGGGGGCCGAGGCGGCCGCGAAGGAGGCTGGGGCGTCTGCTATTGCCGAGGCCACTGAGGGCGAGGCCGGAGCCCCCAAGACCTCCGACGTCAGGGCGGTGGACGCCGAGGCCATCAAGGTAGAGATGGCGGAGGCCAGAGCCCTCGGGTCCGTCGAGACCGAGGCGATGGAGGTGGAGACGGGGCAAATTTTGGCGCCGCCCCTGGTTCAGACAATCTCGTCTGATGATTCCTCCCGAGGGAAGGAGGCGGCGGACGTCGAGGCGGCCAGTACCGCGGAGCAACAAGTCCCAGATCCTGCCGAGGGGAGTTCGGCCCTTGTCCCGCTACGGCCCGAGCCCCGTGGGTGGAACTTCCCGCGTGTTTTCTGGCGGGACCAGGCTGATCCCGAGGGGGAGCCTGTGTTCGCCCTTGAGGACGTCGCCGAGGGGGGGCGCTGGGATACCCTCGAGGAGTATCGCCGATTGGCCGTGCGGTCGTTGCAGACAGCGATGACTGTCATGGAAAGGGACTTGCCTGGTGTCACTCGGGTGAGTACTTTCCCCTCTCGTGCCGCGTTGTTTTCTCTCCGAGCCCGCTCGCAGTGTTTTGACGTGTGTTTTTTGTTTTGCCTCCTTAGGAGCTCGAGACCCGATCCCTTGGGAAATCGGTGTTCCTGCGAAATGAGAGGGATATCTGGGACCAGCTCCGGCGCCAGAAGGGCTTGCTTGCCGATGCCCAGGGACTATTGTCGGCGCGGAGTGCGGAAGTGGAGGACCTCCGCCTTCGTTGTGCCGACATTCAGGCGGAGTTGGCCATGGCTAAGGAGCAGTCCGCCCCTCTGGTGGCCAAGATCAAGGAACTGGAGGAGGAGCGAGACTCCTTCAGGCTTCGGGCCCAAGAAGCGACGGCCTCTGCGAAGGCTACAGCCGGGCAGCTGGGTGCGGAGCAGAGCGAGCATCAGGCGACAAAAGTCGCCCTGGCGGAGGCTACCAAGGCGGCCGAGGCCTCTCGGGTCGAGGTCTCAGCCTGGAAGGGCAAGGCCGAGGGTAAGTTCTGCTGAACCATGTTCCTCGTTCCATTTGCTCTTTTTGTCCTGGTTCGCGCTTGACTCCTGACCCCTTGTTGCGACGTAGATCTGGAGAAAGAGGCCTCCCAGGCGGCTGAGGCCTCCGTCGCGGCGCAAGCAGCGCTGGATGTCGAGGTCCGGGAGCACGAGGCGCTGCGCAGCGCTGTCCGGTCTGCCTGCGAGGCTCTGGACGTCGAGGAGGTCCAATCAGCTAGCTCCCTTGGGAGCCGCCTCATCGCGTTGAGCGGCCACGTCCGCGAGAGACTCCGAGGGGCGTTGCACACGGGTGTCAAGCGCGCCCTGGCCGTCGTCTCCTCGCACTACGCCATCAACCTCGAGGCTGTCAGCGACGGCTACGTGTTGCCAGAAGATGACGAGGAGGCTGATGCAGAGGTCGTGAGGCTGTTGGAGGCGGCCGAGGCACCTGGCACCGCGTTGGCCAAGCTGTTCGAAGAAGAGGTGGTTCCTCCCGCGCCAGCCGCCGATCCTTGAGCTTTGACCTGGGCCAAAAGGGGCCATGTAACCGGATCGAGTTAGTTGCCGAATCGTGACGTTTTTTTTGTGGCCGTCGAGGCCCTTAAAGTATTTGCGTATGTGTGCTTCTTAACCGTTTTCCATTCTATTTCTAAGTTCGTGCCCTCTGTCCCGATCGCGAAGAAATCCCTCGGAACCTAAGCCGTCCTTCGGCGAAGGGCGGTGAGGGAGCTGCCGTAGCCCAGAGGCGTAGGCCGTTCTCACGACTCAGCCGGCCCTTTGGCCTCTAGACAGGCTTTTGGTCTTTGGGTTTCTTGCGAAGGTCCCGTCGGAGCGCGAGAGAGTTTGGTGTGGAAATTTTCGGAAAAACGGTTGAGAAATGGTGTCCGGGACTTAGGGGGGTTCCCCCTTTTTAGCCCCCGAGGGAGGCTCGACTTTGCAGAGGCAGAGCCGAGTCTCCCTTATTGCGTTATAGTGACGTCGAGCCCCTATCGATAGATAACCTCTCTGCAAAGAACTTCCTCGGAACCTAAGCTGTCCTTTGGGCGAAACGGTGGTGAGGGAGCTGCCGTAGCCCAGAGGCATAGGCCGTTCTCACGACTCGGCCGGCCTTTTCGCCCTTGAGACGATCTTTCGGTCCTTGGGTTCTATACAGCCGATTTGTCTATAAGGGGGTTCCTCGAAAGATTATAACAATTAAAGAACGCTTCTTTATTTATTTCGAGAAACAATGTAAACAACGTTTGGAAATTTAAGGGTAGAAACGACGTAGCTGTTCTATGTTCCAAGCGTTGGTGAAGATTTCGCCCTTCTCGTTGGCTAACTTGTAGGTCCCGGGCTTCAGCACTTGAGCGACGATATACGGCCCCTCCCAGGGTGGGGTCAGCTTGTGGCGGCCCTTGTTGCTCTGCCTCAGTCTCAGCACTAGGTCGCCCACCTTCAGGTCCCGGCTTTGGACGCGCCGGGCTTGGTAGCGTCGTAGGGCTTGCTGATACCTGGCTGAGTGTAGTAGCGCGACGTCGCGGGCTTCCTCCAGTTGGTCGAGGGCGTCTTCGCGGGCAGTGCGGTTGCTTTGCTCGTTGTACGCCTGTAGCCTCGGGGAGCCGTATTCTAAGTCAGTGGGGAGGATGGCCTCGGCTCCATAGACCAGGAAGAACGGTGTGAATCCCGTGGCTCGGCTCGGGGTATTTCTTAGGCTCCAGATGACTGACGGGAGTTCGGCAAGCCATTTCTTGCCAAACTTCTTCAACTGGTCGAATATTCTTGGCTTAAGGCCTCGTAGGATCATGCCGTTGGCACGCTCTACTTGGCCATTCGTCCTTGGGTGCCCTACGGCCGCCCAGGCCACCCGGACGTGGTGGTCGTCGCAAAACGTTAGGAACTTGCGCCCGGTGAATTGTGTCCCATTGTCAGTGATGATGGTGTTAGGAACCCCGAACCTGTGGATGATATCCGTAAAGAACAGCACCGCTTGCTCGGATTTGATCTGAGCGATCGGACGAGCCTCGATCCATTTAGAGAATTTGTCGATAGCTACCAGCAGATGGGTATAGCCCCCGGGTGCCTTCTGCAGAGGCCCAACCATGTCCAGTCCCCACACAGCGAATGGCCATGTGATGGGGATGGTTTGGAGGGCTTGGGCTGGGAGGTGCGTCTGTCGAGCATAGTACTGGCATCCCTCGCAGGTGCGTACTAGCTTCGTGGCGTCGGCCACCGCTGTTGGCCAATAGAAACCTTGGCGGAAGGCGTTACCTACGAGCGTCCGAGGCGCCGCGTGGTGCCCGCAGACTCCCGCGTGTAAGTCCTGAAGTAGGGATTGGCCAGCCTCGGTGGTGATGCATCGTTGGAGAATACCAGACGGGCTGCGCCTATATAACTCGCCGTTGCAGAGGACGTAAGTCTTGGCGCGACGCGCAAGCCGTCGGGCTTCGGTTCTGTCAGCAGGAAGCTCTCCTCGGACGAGGCGATCAAGGAAAGGGACTCGCCAGTCCGTTCCTTGGTCGGTCTTGGGAGGCTCTTCGTCAATCGCCATCGCCTCGGGCTCGGCTGGCGGGGTCTCGACGGCAGAGGGGGCCTCGAGCCCTGCGGTGGGCTCGGCCGATGGGTCCTCTTCCGTCGCCGAGGCGTAGTCGACGGACGGCTTGTGGAGGTCTCTGGCGAAGACGTTCGGAGGGGCCGGGGTCCGTGCCGACGCCATCTTTGCCAGTTCGTCCGCGGCCTCGTTGAACTTTCGTGCAACGTGGTTGAGTTCGAGACCGTCGAACTTGTTCTCCAGACGACGTACCATCGCGCAGTACGCCTTCATTTTGGGGTCGTGGCAGCTTGACTCTTTCATCACCTGATCGACGACGAGCTGCGAATCACCCCGTACGTCGAGACGTCGTACTCCAAGTTCGATGGCGATTTGCAGGCCGTTGACGAGGGCCTCGTATTCGGCGACATTGTTGGAGGCGGCGAAGTGAAGCCGGATCATGTAGCGCATGTGTATTCCGAGGGGCGAGACCAGGAGCAGGCCCGCGCCGGCCCCAGTCTTCATCAGAGACCCGTCGAAGTACATGGTCCAGCATTCTGATTGGATTTGAACGGGTGGCAGCTGTGTGTCGGTCCACTCGGCTACAAAGTCGGCCAGGACCTGTGATTTGATCGCTTTCCGAGGCGCGAAAGACAAGGTCTCCCCCATGAGTTCGACAGCCCATTTGGCTATTCTACCCGAGGCCTCCCGGTTTTGGATTATCTCCCCCAGGGGAAAAGACGACACCACAGTCACCGGGTGGGACTCGAAGTAGTGACGCAGCTTGCGTCGAGCCAAGACTATGGCGTAAACTAACTTCTGGATGTGCGGGTAACGTGTCTTAGTCTCGGAGAGCACTTCGCTGATGAAGTAGACAGGTCGCTGGATGGGCAGAGCGTGTCCCTTCTCCTGCCTCTCGACGACTACGGCCGCGCTGACCACTTGGGTCGTCGCGGCGACGTAGAGCAAGAGGTGTTCGCCCTCGGCGGGCGGAACCAGGACGGGGGGGTTGGTGAGTAGTGCTTTGAGCCTGGCGAGGGCTTCCTCGGCCTCGGCGGTCCAAGAAAAGCGCTCGGCCTTTCTCAAAAGGCGGTACAGGGGCAGGCCTTTTTCGCCGAGGCGGGAGATGAAGCGGCTCAGGGCCGCAAGGCATCCCATGACCCTCTGCACGCCTTTGAGGTCTCGGATCGGGCCCATGTTGGTCACGGCCGAGACCTTCTCCGGGTTGGCCTCGATCCCACGTTCCGAGACTATGAATCCTAAGAGCATGCCTCGGGGGACCCCGAAGACACACTTCTCGGGGTTGAGCTTGATGTCCTTCTTTCTGAGACATGTGAAGGCAACCTCCAGGTCGCCGACGAGATCGCTGGCCTTCCTGGACTTGACTACGATGTCATCCACATAGGCCTCAACGGTTCGTCCGATATGTTCGCCAAAGACTTGGATCATGCACCGTTGGTAAGTGGCCCCTGCGTTTCTGAGGCCAAACGGCATGGTTACGTAGCAGTACATGCCGAATGGAGTGATGAAAGAAGTCGCGAGCTGGTCGGACTCTTTCATCTTGATTTGGTGGTAACCGGAATACGCATCAAGGAAGGAGAGGGTTTCGCATCCTGCAGTGGAGTCGACGATTTGGTCAATTCGTGGTAGTGGGAATGGGACTTTCGGGCATGCTTTATTTAGACCAGTGTAGTCCACGCACATCCTCCACTTGCCACTTTTCTTCCTGACTAGTACAGGGTTAGCCAACCACTCTAGGATGGGATACTTCCTTGATGAACCCGGCGGCCACGAGCTTCTGTACTTCTTCGCCGATGGCCCTGCGCTTCTCCTCGTCAAACCGGCGCAGGCGCTGCTTTGCCGGCCTGGAGCCTGGCCGGATATCTAAGGCGTGCTCGGCGACCTCCCTTGGTATGCCTGGCATGTCCGAGGGACTCCATGCGAACATATCGACGTTCGCACGGAGAAAGTCGACGAGCACGGCCTCCTATTTGCTGTCGAGGGTGGCGCTGATCTTCAGTCCTCGGCCGTCGGGGACGGCGGGGTCGACGGGGACGTGCTTGACAGCCTCCGCGGGACTCGAAGGCCCCGGCGCGCCGCTTGGCGTCGGGAACCTCGCCACCAAGCTGGACGAGATCGGCGATGAGGGTCTCGGCCTCCACGATGGCCTCGGCGTACTCGATGCACTCGACATCGCAGTCGTATGCATGTTCGTACGTGGACTCGATGGTGATGACGCCGTTGGGGCCTGGCATCTTGAGCTTGAGGTAGGTGTAGTTGGGGATCGCCATGAACTTGGCGTAGCACGGGCGCCCCAAGATGGCGTGGTAAGCCCCCTTGAATTCCACCACCTCGAAGGTGAGGACCTCCTTGCGGTAGTTGGAGGGAGTGCCGAAACAGACGGGTAAGTTGATGCGTCCGAGGGGTCGCGTGCGCTTTCCTGGCACGACGCCGTGGAAGGGCGCGGAACCGCCTCGGAGCCGCGATCGGTCGAGCTCCAGGAGCTCCAGAGTGTTGGCGTAGAGGATGTTGAGGCCGCTGCCTCCGTCCATGAGTACTTTGGTGAGCCGGGTGTTGCCGATGATCGGGTCGACGACCAGTGGGTACTGCCCGGGGTTTGGAACGTAATCAGGGTGGTCATCCCGGTCAAAGGTGATTGCTTCCCGAGACCAATCGAGGTACCGGGGGGTGGCTACCCTGACCGAGAAGACCTCCCGGCGTTCCCTCTTTCGCTGGCGCGCCGTGAGGCATGCCGAGGGTCCGCCAAAGATCATGAAAGCGTTGCGTACCTCGGGAAACCCATCATCTTTATCACCGTCCCTTTCGCCGGCGCCCCTTTTCCTGGTCTCATCGTCGTCGGGGAGCCCGAGCCTGGCGTAGTAACGCCGGAGCATGGTGCATTCCTCGAGGGCATGCTTCACCGGGCCTTGATGGTAAGGACAGGGCTTCTTTAGCATGTCGTCAAATAGCCCGGGGCCGCGGGGGCCTCGGGGATTCCTGCGATCTGTTGTGGCGACGTGAACGGCCTCGAGGACCTCCTGCTTCCCCGGGCGGCCCTTCTTCTTTCTCTTGGGGACGCGGGTGGGCGAGGCCTCGGGGGCCTCGTCCTTCTGCTTCCCCTTGGCGTCGTTGTTGGGGAAGATGGCCCCCACCGCCTCTTCGCCCGAGGCGAAGTTGGTGGCGATGTCGAGGAGCGCGGCGGCAGAGCGCGGGACGTTGCGCCCTAACTCTCGGACCAAGTCCCGACAAGTGGTGCCGGAGAGGAAAGCCTGGACGATCTCCGAGTCACCGACGCTGGGTAGCTCGGTGCACTGTTTGGAGAAGCGCCGGATGAAGTCTCGGAGAGACTCGTCCGGCTTCTGGCGGCAGTTCTTGAGATCCCAGGAATTCCCAGGGCGCACGTAAGTGCCCTGGAAGTTCCCGACGAAGATCCTAACCAAGTCGCGCCAGTCGTGGATTTGCGAGGGGGGGAGATGCTCAAGCCAGGCTCGCGCCGAGTCCGTCAAGAGTAACGGGAGATTGCGGATGATGAGCAGATCATCGTCCGCGCCACCCAGCTGACAAGCCAGGCGATAATCGGCTAGCCATAGCTCAGGGTTCGTCTCGCCGCTATACTTGGTGAGGTTGGCCGGCTGTCGGAACCGGGCGGGGAAAGGAGCAACGCGGATGGCCCTGCTGAAGACCCGAGGTCCTGGCGGCTCAGGGGAGGGGCTGCGGTCCTCACCACTGTCGTAGCGACCGCCTCGGTGCGGGTGGTAGCCTCGGGCGGCTCCGTCGTCGTGGCGCCGTCGCCTGCCAACTACCTCGTGGTCGCCTTGTACCTCGTGTTGGTGTCCAGGTCGGTCGCGCACCGAGGGGGCCCTGTTGACCGTCGGCGCGCGAGCGGGCTCGGGACGGACCGAGGCATCCTGACCTTGGCGAGGTCGTGCCGTGGGTTGCTCCGAAGTGCCTCCGCGCCGGCGGGAGGCGGAACTTTCGGCCTGCTGCACTGCTGCGGTCTCGAGGAGGTCGCGGAGCTCTCCGCGGACCCGTCGCCCTTCGGTGGTGGAGGGCTCGGGCATCGCTCGGATCAGCATCGCAGCAGCTGCGACATTCTGGCTAGCGTGGTTAAAGATTGGGGGTGGCCCTGCGCCCTCGTTGTCGTTGATGCGGTGATGAACGTCGCGGGCCCGCCCTCGGGCTCCTCCGCCCTCACCGCGCCCTCTGCTGCTCCTGCTCGAGAGTGTCCCGGAGCTGTTGCAGAAGGAGTCGGTCCTGTTCGACCTTGGCCTGAAGCTCGCGGAGCTGCTCCAGGTCTGGGCGACGATGCCCCCCGTGGACGAGATTCTCGTTCCGTGCTGCCGGGGCTGCGAGACGCGGAGGCGTGGCACCACCCGTCCCCGCCCGGGGCGGTGAACGAGTGCCTGTCCCCTCTTCCTCTTCGCCCACCGTTGGCATCCCGAGCCCGACGTGGAAGCACTCACGGGATGGATCGTAAGTCCCTTCGTCGTCGGAGTCGGAATAGCCGAGGCAGTAGTCGCTTGCGGCCAAGAATTGGCGTAAAGCCCCAGGGTTGCGGAGTTCGGAGAAATTCACCCCGGGCCACGCCTCGTCCTCGTCCGAGGGGTCGGAGTGGGTGCTCAGGGTCGAGAGCGGAGCGCTGGCGGCGTTCCGAGGGGTGCTCGTGAGCAGCAGCGTAAGCGTAGGCGTAGGAGGTGGCGGCATTTCTCAACCCAAAGGGGTATGGGAACGGGGCCGTCTCCAGATTCTGCCCCGCCGGGGTCGGTTCTTCAGGGAGTGGCGGAGCGGAGTTAGATGACTGGGCATCGTCGTAAGCCCTCGGCGATTTTCCTTTGTCCAGGCTCAGGTCAGACAGGTCCCCAGTCAGGGACCCCGTACCAACAGCTGGTCGCAGGATATCGGCGGGGAGTGTCGTGCTGCCCCGGGCTCGCGTAGCGTCGGGGTGGCCTTGCTCGCGCCGTGCCCGGCGAGCGTGGCGAGAGCGGCCGCCCGGACGCCGCCTACGCCTGGGCTGCCGGGGCGCGACTTCGTCGTCGGACGGTGGGGTTCGAGGAGTGAGGAGCACCATGTCGTACTCATACCCTAGAGACATGAACTCTAGGCTCCTGAACCAAACTATGGTACCGAGGCGCAATGGTCGTATGTGGTCTGCCATCCGGAACTTGCTAGGATGACGAAGCTGACACGCAGAGCCCCTACCTGGCGCGCCAACTGTCGGTGTTTTGGAACCGGGGGTCCCTCAACCAACGAGTGAATTTGTACTGCGTGTCCCTAATCCCGGATGGTGATGCAAAGAGACACAAGGTTTATACTGGTTCGGGCAGTCGAGGCCCTACGTCCAGTCTGAGAGATTGATCTTGTATTCCTTGCACCGGAGTGCTCGTGGTAGGGGGTTACAAGCTGAGTGAGAGAGGGAGCTAGCCCCAGGTCTCGGCGAGGGTGGTGCGAACTGCTTGGGACGTTGCTCCCAAGCAGCGTGGAAGTGCGTGATTCTATCGGTGTGTTTGTCCTGCTGCCTCCCAGAAATGGCCCTGGCTACCTCCTTTTATAGTTACAAGGAGGAAGTGAGAGGTACATGAGAAGGCTACTATTTGCTAACGTATTCCGCTCCCTGAAGCAGTATGGCGTCGTGGGAGTTCCAGTCGATGTCTAGTCGGTATGGTCTTCAAGGCTGACGACATGCTGCGCTCTTGTACTTTTGTTGACTTGGTGAAATGCCGAGGCCTGGTGGCTGCTGTAGTAGGCTGTGTCGAGACCTGTCGCGCTGAGGCCGAGACCCACTGTGCCGAGGCCTGCTGTGCCGAGGCCTTTAGCGGGTGGCAATGTGAGGTCTGGGCGGCCATCGCCGATAGTTGATTTGGGCGGAACAGTGCCGAACACGCGTCTACAGGATACGGTGCCCTGTATCGTCAGTAAGGGATGGTAAAAAGGCGATTTGACCGTTGTCCTGTCGCGGCATGCTGCCGATCGTGACTTTCGTAGTGCGGGCAGCTGGGTGCATTAATTGGATGCGATAGCCTGCCAGAGTGACTCTTGAGGTGGAGGTGACGAGATTGCGGGACGAGCCCAGCCTCGGGCGAGGCGGAGCATGGCCAGTTCGCCCGAGGCCCTACCGGGAGTCTCGGGCGAGGCGGAATCCGAGGCTCATTGGGGGTCTCGAGCGGGGCGGAGCGGTCGGTTCGCTGGCCCCGAGGTCACAGGAACCCGGTTCTGACTCCCCACGTCGTGTCCGTCCTTGGTGCAGGAGTTTAGGCAGCACAGTAGCCGGTGACCCTTGCGCAGTCCCATCGTGGATGGCAGGGCGCTGACGTGACGGACGTCTGATCTGCCACGTCGCTGCACTGCGCCGCCGTGTGATTTGTCGGAGTGGTTGAGCGCCTCGATAGGACGTGCGGAAGTGACATGCTGGTCGTACTCGGTCTTGTGCGTCGTGGGGCTCCAGTACGGCTTGATGCAGGACATGGCGGGCGACGTGCGGGTTGCCGTGTAATGACGCCGTAGGGGGCGGCGGCTATGCCGAGGCCGAGCCATCGCGGGGGGCTCGGTGGTCATGGACCCTCAGGCTGCCGAGCCCGTGAAGCAAACTGTCGAGGTTCTTGGGGGGAGTTATTGGCCTTGGGTACTGATTCCGAGGCTACAGTAGCCCAGATGTGGCTCCCCACGCTGCATTGTCCTCGGTGCAGGAGTTGGCAGCATAGTGAGGCATGGGCGTCACGGTGGTTAGTACAGTGGCGGGTAACCCCTGCCCAGTCCTGCCTCCTGTCCCATCGGCCATTCTGCTGTACTGTGCCGGGCGTGCGGTTGTCGTCAGGGGCAACAGTCGGCTGAGCTGATGTGACACGACGTTTTGTCAGAGGGACGGGAGAAGGAAGAGGCGGCGGAGTGCTGCCGAGCCTGCCTTGCGCGAGACGGAGGGTCGGTGGCCCGGCCGTGGCCTTTGGCGGGGAATCGCTCGGGGTCGGTAGCGAGGGGGCCTCGGGCGAATCGGAGAATCGGCCGAGGCCTGCGGCGATGGGCCTCGGGCGAGTCGGAGAGTCGGCCGAGGCCCTTGGAGCCTCGGGCGAGTCGGAGAATCGGCCGAGGCCAACAGCGTTTAGCTGGTTTCGATCTTTACGAAGTCTAAGCAGTCGTTTTTTGGATTTTGCTTAGGGTACCCCTTCTCACGGTATCCGACAACAAGGCTTAAAATTTTACTAGCCATACACTATTAGATATAACATATTTTTCAAAGAACACAAATAATTATATAATTCCCTAGATTCCAAGTGTTCAACCAATAGACTCAAACAATACGTAGAACATTGAAGGTAGAAAAGTACCAAATTAATAGTCTTCCATGACAAAAAAAAAAGAACCATATGTCTTCATGATTTAACACCACTTCCATTTGTACCGACATCCTCAATTCTACATAAAATTTTTCAACATCTCAACCCTTTATAAAGCAAGATAACATTATGTATTGAAATAGACTAATACAAGTAAACGACATGCACCTTGAGCCCTCGTTTGGCAAATTCATCTTACGGTTTCTTAAGCCTTGAAAGCGCTTTAGAATTTTTTTCATCTTCAATCGACGCAAACAAATCCCACTCAATATAGCACATCATGCTACTATTCAGCCAATCATCATTCATTTTATTTCTTCATTCGGTCTTGATAATATTCATAGCAGAGAAGGCTCTTTCAACTGTTGTTGTTGCCACCGGATCAAGCTCAACTAACTTCTGTACCTCAAAGTTGGCAAAAGAATCCCTCGGATCAAGACAAGCAACAATTCCTTTATCATTGACAAACCTACAAAAAGAAAAGAGAAAACAGTGTTACTTGAAAGCAACAAAACAAAACCAACGAAATAACCAAATGGAGAGGAGGTATATACCTCACAACCACAACCATTTGTTCCTTAATAGATGCATCACGAGCCTCATCAACAAGCACCGCAAACCAATGATATCCTATTTCATTTTTAATTAACTCACTTGTCTCCTCTGCACAAGCCCTAGCCAAATCTTTTTGAACCATTGGACTACTCATTTGATTATTCCCTAGAGCATTTTCACTAGTCACGAGTGTAGCCTTAGGATCCTTCTTTCTGTACCATTCAAGCATCTCCATAAAGTTCCATTTATTTCTTGATGTTTTAGACTCATCATGTCCATGAAAGGCTAGAGCTTGCAAAAGGAGAAATCTAGCAATGCCTAACATGATAGTTAAACGAGCTTTATATGCCTCCTCTTTCTGCTGCATTTGTAATAGTCCAC